>NC_045444.1:1625273-1670304 GCF_002776525.5 Piliocolobus tephrosceles | reverse complement strand
AACGCATGGAAAAAGAAAAGGAACCGTATGATACGGTTTGGATGTCTGTCCCCTGCAAATCTCATGTTGAAATGTGATTCCCATTGTTGGAGGTGGGGCCTGGTGGAAGGTGTTGGGTCATGTGGGTGGATCCCTTATGAATGGCTGAGCATCATCTCTTGCTGATGAGTGAGTGAGTTCTTGCCCCGAGTTCACATGAGAGCTGGTGTTTAAAGAACCTGCACCTCCCCACCTCTCTTTTGCTCCCTCTCTCACCATCTGATACCGTCTGCTCTCCTTTTGCCTTCTGCCATAGTTAGAAGCTTCCTGAGGCCTCACTAGGAGCAGATGCCAGCACCATGCTTCCTGTACATCCTGCAGACCCAATTAAACCACTTTTTTAGAAAATAAATTACCAAGCTTCAGATATTCCTTTATAGCAACACACAGACTAACACAGGCACTGAGGTGGAAACTTCAGCAAAAGAACAACAATAAACACGCACTCACATATATACATCACACTCATGCAAATACCACATACATGCACACACATACACACACACTGAAAACACAGGTAAGGATGTGGCAGGTAGGAAAGAGAAATCCACACAAAATGAAATTATGTTAAAGCAGATAATAGATACTGAAGGCAAAGGAGAACCAATATACACATATAATTGGTATTCCTGAGGAAGAGAACAAAGCAAATAGAACATGAAAACATTCAAGGTTTTACGAGTTGAAACATTTCCCAAAATAACAAAAGTCCTTTTTCTCCAGATCAAAAGGACATGCCACGTTCCAGGGGACAAAAATGATGCAGAAAAACACCAATACATATGCTGGTGAATTGCTCAACCTCAAGACTAAAAATAAAATTTCTGAGGGCATCCAGAATTCACCTTCGATGGGGAACAACTCAGCCCAGCCTCCAAATTCCTAGCAAAGCCAAAGCCGGGGACAATCAGCAAGTTCTACCAAGTTCTGAGATAGACCAAGTTGGAAACCAAGACTGTTAAACCTCACCAGGGTGTCTCTCAAGATTGCAGACAGCAGACAGACACCGTCAAACATGCGAGCACTCAGGCATGCGGCCCCAGGAACCTCTGGTTAACACGCCACTAGGTGACAGCATCCAGACAGCCAGAAAAACCCAAGTGAAGAATTTGGGAATGTAAAGAACATGGAATGAAGAATAGAGGTGAAATCTGTGGCTCCATTTCAATAGAAACTAAATAGCCACGGCATTCATGGTCACAAAAGAGAATATAAATGCTATAGACAACATTGAAGGGTACGACAAAGCTGGGAGTTCCAAGAGGGAAGGGAGAGAGTACACACATGCTGTTTCCCATTTTCCATGGCCAAGATTCCAGCTGAAGATGAGGCACACAGATGAAGAAGACAGTGGCTCTGACCTCTTAATGCTCTCATTATCTCTTTTCTTAATTTTAGCAACAAATTTTAGGAATGAATATTGCATATACCAAGGAAGTTCACCAATTCCTTTTAGCTTCACTTGTTTTTCTTCAGTCAATATCAAGTGACAGCATTTTTACATATCGTATGACCCAAGTTTTCTTGTAGTGTTCTGTGTCTCTGCATCATTGCATGCCTCCAGCCTTCCTCTTTCTCCTCTTTGTAAACAAGCACAGAGAGGTATCTGCAGGGATAGTTAAATGTTCATGATAGTTATTTCTGGAGTGGTGAGATTCTCAGTAATATTTTTTCAACTAGGATTTGGTACTTTTCTTCAGTGTTTTAATTTTTAAATAATAAACACATTTCATTTTCTATAAGGACATTTTTAAAGGAATATTTGTATTTGCTGAACCTCATTTCTTCTATACTTATTTACACCTGGAGAGGCTCTTTTTTTCCCGTTGTTGCTGTTGCCTGTTTTCTGGCATGGCACCTACCCCAAACCAGCGTTGTGGGACCCGCAGAAGTGCCTGCTCTCTATCATGAAAGCCTCATTCTCTTCCAGCCTCCTGCAAGACTGGCTTTCCCAGCAGGGTGAGAGACTGGGCCAAACCATCTCTGACTTCTTCCTGGCTTTGCTGGAACAAGTACTTCTGTATGGGCAGTAGAGGTGTGAGGTAAGAGTTTCGTTAAGGTACAGGCATTGTCCTCTGGGTCAAGTTCACTGACTGCTGCTGTGGTCAGTTGAGCTCAACCAGCCCAGAATGACAGCCCATCAAATGGTCCTCTTGGACAGGGTTATGGAATTCAATGAGATAGTGCATGTGATGTGCTTAGCACAGCACCTGGCATGTGGCTAACAATCAGTAAATAGAAGCAATTATGAACATCACGCCGGCCATGCTGTGTGCAACCAGACACCCATCAAGGGTATATTGGGCACCAGGCAAAACTGACCATTGCTACCAATGTGATAGAAAATTGCCACCTGTCTGTCTAGCTTTTCCTGACTTCTTCAGTGTGTCATTAATTACCTACATCCTCTAAAAGCTAGGGAACTCATTTGCATCTCATATATTAACTATCCCTAATTATTCTCCCCTTCCTCACTATTGGGTTTGATGCTTTGGAAAATCTTTTAAAGGTTTGATCTCTCGATTTTACCTCTCATGAGGACTCTTTTCCAACCCTGCATATGGCCCCTGGCTGTTCCTCCATTTGCTGACCCGGAAGGCTATCATTATCAGAGGCCCTTTGCTGGTTATCTCACTAATTTCCATTACTTGTTGGAAGTGAACCTTGCCAAAGACCTGCATGTTGTCATTTCTGTAAGCAGTCATATAGCCAGTATATGTTTTCTGAGATGAGGCTATTCATCATGGTCCTAACTACCAGCAAGAAGCATTTTATGGGGGCCTGCGCTGTGTGCTGGAGATCCAGTCTTACCCTCCCGTTGACAGTCCTGATCTGTCCCCTGCACAGTTTGTGCTGGGGTTTGGGGATCTTCTGTCTCACCTGTCCGCAGGAGTACAGTGAGGCAGGGAGGAGAAGCAGGGGAAACCTCCCCTCATCATTTTCCCCTGTGGATGTAATGGCTCTGCCCTGGATTCACAAAGGCTGCTGGACCCTGCAGGTAGGGCTTATTATGTGATAAACTACCTCAGACAGGGGCCAACTAGCCTTTGGAGAAAAAAGAGGCAAAAAGGAACCAGCACATGCTCCCTTTTGAAATGTAAGTGGGTAAATGCTGGTGTGTGGATAGCACAGTGGCAGGTACAGCCAGGAGTACGGCTGAGCCCAGCTGAGATGGCATGATTGGACTATGGGCAAGTCCAGACAGGCTGCCCAGAGCAGGTGCTGCATGAGAGTGGCTTGAACCTCGACAGGCAGGTTACCCTGCTCTTGGTGTCTTTGTGCTCATGCTGGAGGATGGGAATTTCTTCTTTGCTAGAAGGTGCTTCCTGCTGGATTGGTGGCCCCCAGGTAATGTCTAGAACCAAGCGACGGCAGAGGCTCTGGATTTATTCCCAAACTGATATAAAGTTGTAAAAAAAATGTGCATTTCAGAAGAAAATGCAAAATATAAAATTATTTGTAAGTGGCTTATATATTTCTTATAATTAAAGGAAGAGAGAATGAACTTATTGAAACTTTATATAAGAACTCTAAGCAACAGCCCTCAAGGACGTCTTGCTTAGCCAGCCATTTAATGCTATAATTTACCATTTATATGAGTTAGATGAATTCTTCCTTAGCACATGTGACAACAAGGGAATGTCCAGGATCACAAAATAGTGACAAGTAGACAAGTTCAACAATTTTTTTGTGCCATTTGCCTGATCTCCGATGCTAATAAGATCTTGGTCAATACTTCTCTTCAGAGTTTACGGAAAAAAAAGAAATCTTGGCCAAAGTCATGTATTGCTGGCTCTTCCAAAATTATCAACAGAGTGTTCTTGAAGTTTTGGTTGCATATGATTTCTTGTCAGCAGTACAGGAAGGTCATAAAATCTTTTATTCATTTTCTTCAGTCTCAGGAATATCTTGGCCCCAACAACAGCAGGTCCCGCTTTTGACAACTACAGGGCACACCGGCATCTTAACGATGGCCAGTTGAGTTAAAGTTGAGGGCATACCTTATAAATAGAATTATTAATAGCTTGATTCAAACTGTGTTTTCATTTGGCAAACTTGAGCATAACATGCCTGGAAGGTATGCGTAGATGATGCTTCTAGTTCCTAGAGAAGGTATGGCTTCATAACCTAGCAGACTACGGATGTCCCAAGTCCTTTAGAAATCAGTTACCAAACATGTGCTTGAAACAGTGTCTACAAATACACATGCTAACTGTGTAAAATTAGCCCAGTTTCTTAGTCTATCTGAACCCAGTTCGTAAAACGGAGGCAATAATGCCTTGTGGCCAAAAAGCCATCCACGACTGTCCAGCTGTATGGCCTCCGAGTCAAGCCAAATACCTGGCAAGTCAGGAGCCCAGTGAGCACAAAGATCGTCAGAGCTGCACTCACTCTCCATGCAGCCAAGGCTTTCTTCATTGCAGGTGAAGTTATGGAACCTCAAAAGTGTAACAGCCAAAGATGTACTGATACATCATCAAAGTGGGAACCAAACCAAGAACGTTCCTGAGACTGGTGGAGCAACGATGGCCTGAGATTCATAAAACAGCTACCGAGGAGGCTGAAGGGCAGAGCCCATGAGACCAGTTTGGAACGCCACGTCAGCAGCACCATCCACACAATGCAGGTCGTTCAAATCAGCAAAAGATGGATCCCAAAGATCAAGAGCCCTGGCTGGCCAGGCTTCTTTCCTTCTTTCCTTCATTCTCTTCTTTTGCACTGCACTTTCCTGATTTTCTTCCTTGGTCTTTCTTTGTTCCTGGATCCACTTCCCCTTGCTGTCCTCTGAGTGTCTGAGTGGTCCTTGGTCCACTTCTCTATCCACACTCACTCTTAAGGTGACCTCACGTCCAGTCCCATGGCTGTACAAATAAATGTACAGCACCCAGTGACACCCAAGTGTATGTCCCTAGCACTCCCCTCTCCCTCAACTCCAAACTGGTATATTCAATTTAATTTCACCTAAAGGACACATTTAAAATATTAAGTAATAAATAAAGTACCAAAACAACCACAAACTCTTATCTGATGAATCAGACAAAGTATCTCATGTATCATGCATTTGTCTGAATTATGTGGCTCCGCATTTTATAATCCAAGCACTGGGGGAAAGGTCTGCATTATTTTTTTAAGTGTGTCATACATAGTTGTCAGTCAATTCTGCTTAATGCTGTATTTTATGATCTACGTACTACCCTGATTTTGAATAGGTTGTGTTTCAAAACCCTCTGGGTAAATTAATATTCTGAGTCTTAGGTCACTGTTTTTTAGAGAAGTATGGCTAGGCCATAAGCTGTCAAGTTTTTCTTCCTTTTCCTGGTTACTGATGTTAGCTCACTTCGAGATCTCAAGTGCTACGTGAGTTCATTCCAGCACCACGAATTCCTGGACTCCTGTCCGTACCCACCTCAGTCATACCTGTAAACCTGCACGCTGACCTGTCTAAAACAGCTCCCATCATGACTGCTCAGAAATTGTAGTGGTCCCTTCTGCCCATGGAACTTAACAGAATTACGGACCATCAGTGGGGCAGGGACCCACAGGAAACCTACTGTGAGAATATCAACTATACTTAACATCTGAAATATTATCTTGTTTAGTATAATTTTAGTGACCACTTATTTTCCCTTCTTTTTTAGGCCCACACAGCTGAAAATAATAAGCCCCTTCTCTCTGAAAAGAGAATAAAGTCCTGTTTTTTTGCAATGTAAACGGTGGTTACTCTATATTTTTAAAAAATCTCAGAATGGCTCCTAGTCCTCTAGAAAAAAATCTATGTACATTTCATAATTTAGAATTAATTCACAATTTCTGCTGTAAACACTCATTTGTCGGACACAATGTGTACTCGCAGTACTGAAAGAGTTGTAAACAAATGAATACGTAGACTTAAAACCATTTTAGCAATTGTTAAATTGTTTAAACTGAACAATTTTAAATATCTGTCCACAGTAGACCACTGTGGACAGATACTTGAATCCCAGACCTAAATATCAAGAGACAGGAACTGGGAAGCAGAGATTACTTTAGGTGTAAAATCTCTTTCAAATGTCCTTAGCAGCCTAGCGATCTATGTCCTCTGGGGCATGCAAAAACACACTGTCCACACCACAGATGAGACAAATTCATCAGACCCTTCACTAAGATTCCAAAAGCTCTGGAAGAAAGCAGATTCCTATTTTATCTGAAATTGAATTATAAGGTGGATACGAAACCAAGGATGCACCAGGAGCCAAACTTAGAATGGAAATGGATCAATTTCTGATTTTAAGTTTCGATCTTGGAAGAAACTTACCTGAACATTCTTAAAAATCATCTGGATGATACAAATGATCCCAAAGTGTCATTTTTCTGACGTGTCCAATTCCATTTTACATCATGTCAGTTATGCGTAAAATTCATTACTGTTATGTGTTTGAAAATATAACTTTTGAGTGCAGCTTATTCTTGTTTTTAGAACTTGACACCTACTTTTCAAATCCTCTCTTTGACCCAAGAACTCAAAAGAAATTGGAAACTTGAAATCTTTTTTTTTTTTTTGAGACGGAGTCTCACTCTGTCACCCAGGCTGGAGTGCAGTGGCGAGATCTCCGCTCACTGCAAGCTCTGCCTCCCGGGTTCACACCATTCTCCTGCCTCAGCCTCCAGAGCACTGGGACTACAGGCGCCGCCACTACACCCGGGTAATTTTTTGTGTTTTTAGTAGAGACGGGGTTTCACTGTGCTAGCCAGGATGGTCTCGATCTCCTGATCTCGTGATCTGCCCACCTCGGCCTCCCAAAGTGCTGAGATTACAGGCATGGGCCGGGAAACCTGAAATCTTCACACTCCTTACCTGATGTTGGCTCAATAGCAAAGGCTTGATGAGACTGAATCAAAGTGATATAGAACTCAAAATCTACAGGGCAGCTGCACTGCAAAGGAATAACATAACTTTTGCTGCAAAACAAAAAAGAAAATAAAAATATTATTTTTCTGTATAACTGGTTCTTTTGGTAGCAAGGAATGGAGACTCAAGTTATGTAATAAACGATGATGACGGCCAATGCTGATCTGGCACTTCCTGTGTGCCAGGAGTAATCCCATGCATTTTCCATGTAGTAACTATTTTAATCCTATGAGATGGTGCCGTGATTATCCCCACTTACAGAAGAGGAAACTGAGGCACAAGAGAAGGTAAGTGTTCCACATGAGGTGATGTAGTTAGTTAGTGGCAGAACCGGGATTTAACGCAGTCGATTGTGCTGGGTGTCCACAGTCCTCACACCACTGTCCTTGCTACCCCTCGAGTACTGTTAGGTTTATCTTCCAGAGTTGCAGTGATATGGAAAAGGCAGTCTCTACCACACAGCTCGGCCTCACCAAACCAAGGAAAGGCCAAACAGATGGGCTTATAGAAAGCCTGGGAGACCCCGGGCCTTTCATACAGCCTGGATGGGACCGCATGGAAGAAATCACACCATGGGCTGTGATTGATTGAAATAGGCTAGGTACTCTTTATTTGGTCAGAAGTCCAGCAACCATTAGAGAACGTGGAAGAGGTCTATGTACTCAGAAATGGTCTGTCACCCCAAGATAAGGCGGACTTCTAAGCTAGCTTGAAGCTGTTGCTTACAGCACCCCAGGAGCTGTGGCCGCAGTAGCATTTCTTGGAGTGCCCCATGCTTCCCATAAAGTCCTGTCCTTCCACCAGGGCAATCCAAGTCAGCCAGAGTTGACTGCCTGGGGAGTAGAGTCTCCAGGGTAATTCTACGTCCTATGCAGTGCTGGGGACAGGTTATCGGGTCCCCTTGCAGCAGTAGGAAGTCAAGTGCCTTCTTTCAAGTGACCCATCCACTCCCTGCATTCCTGATTTGTTTGCACCCCCTCCCTTCTCCTTCAGCCACCAGCTAGCTTCATCTTTGACTCTGTGCATCTCTTCTCTACCCCACGCCTTCTGAGCCCTCACCCCATCACGGCCCTCCTGCCTCGAGGCTGACCCTGCCTCTTATCCTTTTAGCTTCTGGCCTCCCTGCCACCTGCCCATCCCCTCTCATTTTCCAGTTCATACTCCCAGGAGAACACAATTGTAATCTGGTTTGAGCAGAGCTGCCAGGCCAGCTGGGCTCTACTTTCCGGGCAGGACCCATCCGAACCCATCTGTCTGTGGACTTCTCCAATAATGACAGGCTTCCCTCCCTGCCCAGAGTCTGTCTTCCCTGGAGATTCAGAGTCCTATGAAGGCAGAGACCAAGTCCATTTGGGTCTCCAGTGTATCCCAGAGTGTCGCATGGACCAAAGGCTCAACAAATATTTGTTGGTGTGAAGCAAAATAACCCTTTTTTCAGTAGCAATTTTGGGGATATGATATAACTCACATGTGGCTTTTAAAATTATGCCCAAAACATTTTTATTTGGCTTTAAAATTCACTATCTTTAAAAAATCTGTGAAAAATTTCAAATATAAAGAAAAATGTACAGAACAATAAAATAACAGCCCCTTTATCTACTACTGAGCTCTAACAAATCTTTCGCTTTGGGCATATCAGCATTATGTTTTTAAAGAAATAAAACATTACAAAAGAGTTGAAGCTCCCTGTAGCTCCTTCCCCAATTCTCTCTCTTCCTCCCTGCTTTAAGATAGTCAGTTTTATCAATCTTTATTTTGGAGAAAATTAAAATCTGTTCCAAACTATGAACATGGCATGTCTCTAATTTATTCATGTTTAATTTTATGTCCTCAATCAAATTTTATAAGTGACCCCTACCCTGTAATCACTGTTCTACCATTCTCATGCATTCTAGTAATTACTACTTACGTACGTATGCATATAATATGTGGTATGCATAAAATATATAGTATATTGTTTGTTTTTAACAATATTGCTCTGAAACTTGTTATTTTTGCTCAACACTACGTTTTTGAGACTTATCCATGGAAATATGTAAAGATCTGTTCATTCATTTTAACTAGTGAAGAGTATTCCATTATATAATCATACCACACTTTATTCAGCCACTCTCCTGTTGATGGGCATTTAGGTTGTTTGCATTTTTTCACCATTGCAGTGTGGCAGTGAAGAGCCTACTGCATGACTCCACGTGCACCTGCAGCAGAGCTACTTTAGGAATAACCCCAAACGGGATTTCTGGTTAGTAGCAAAGTAAAAATATTAAATTCACTAGATACGACTAAGATATTTTTCAAAGCCCTTTACCAATTTACACTTTTACTAGCAGAATAGGAGAGTTTCTGTTGCTTACCAACATTTAGGATTCTCAGTCATTTTAACGTCTGTCAACCTGTTGGAGGTGAAATGGCATCTCATTTCACTTTCATTCTCATTCTTTTGAGGTTAAGTTTCTGTTCCTGTTTATTCATTTGGGTTCCCTCTCCTGTGAACTGCCTGTGCATATCCTTTGCCCATTTCTCTATTCAGTTGTTTTGTTCTCTTATTCATTTGTAAATTCTTTTTTTTTTTTTTTGAGACAGAGTCTCACTTTGTCACCCAGTCTGGAGTGCAGTGGCATAATCATAGCTCACTGTAGCCTTGATGTTCTGGGCTCAAGTGATCCTCCCACCTCAGTCTCCTGAGTAGCTGGGACCACAGGTATGCACCACCATGCCTAACTAGTTTTTAAATTTTTTGTAGAGATGAGTTCCCACTGTGTTCCCAGGCTTGTCTCAAACTTCTGGGCTCAAGTGATCCTCTTGCTTTGGTCTCCCAAAATGCTGGAATTACATGCATGAGCCACCATGCCTGGCCTCATTTGTAAATTCTAATATTAATTTAGTTAATTATATGCATTGCAAGTATCTTTTCCAAACCATAGTTTATTTTTTGATTTATTTATGGTGTTTTTGTTGGACATAAATTTTTAATTTTAAGGTAGTCAGTTTTATCAGTCATTGTTGTGGAGAAAATTGAAATCTGTTCTAAACTCTAAACATGGTATGTCTCTAATTTATTAAGGTTTAATTTTATGTCCTCAATCAAATTTTATAAGTGTCTCCAAAGTGAGTTTATACATTTTGGTTAAGTTTTTCCCTAGGTGTTTTGGTATGTTTGGGTTGCTATCACAGAATACCATAGACTGGGTGGCTTATGAACAATAGAAATTTATTCCTCACAGTTCTGGAGGCCGGGAAGTCTAAGATCAAGGTGCCAGCAGATTTCGTGTCTGGTGCAGGCCCACTTCCTGGTTCACAGATGACCATCTTTTCACTGTGTCTTTGCATAATGGAAGGGGCTACGGAGCTCTCCAGATCTCTTTTATGAGGACAGTAATCCTGTTCATGAGGGCTTTGCCCTCATGGCTTCATCACCTCCCAGAGGCCCCACATCCTAATACATCACCTTGGGGGTTAGATTTAAACACATGCATTTTGAGGGGGAAACAAACATTCAGACCATAGCACCAGGTATCTTATAGCTTCTGTGACATCGTGAATGGAATGTTTGTCTGTTATAATTCATTATTACTAGTGTATTGCAATGCTACTGTTGCATTTTGATCTAAAACCCTGCTAAAATCTTTTATGGGTTGTGTAGATTTCTTCAGATTTTCTATGTAGAAAATTATACAGTCTAAGCCAGGCACAGTGGCTTGCACCTATAATCCCAGTGTAAGTCATAAAGTCTAAAAAAAAAAAAAAGAGAGAGAGAGAGACTCTTTCCTATTTACTTTTCCAACTCTTATAACTCATATATTTTTTTCTGATCATTGCATTGATGACTTCTAGTGTAATACTGAATTGAAGTGAAGAGCATCTTTTTCTTATTTTGACTTTATTGGACATACTTTAATTTTTACCACTAAGAATGATGTTTCTAGAAAGTTTGTGATAGCCTTTATCAGGTCAAGGAAATTTTCTTCTATTTCTAAGCTTTTTTTCAACTTAATCATGAAGGAGTTTTCTTTTTGTTAAAATTTGCTTGGTATACATACTTCTTCCATTCCTTCATTTTCAAACTTCCTGAAAAGTTTTATTTTAGGTGTGTTTCCAGAAAGCAGGATATAGCTGCATTAAAAAATGTTTAGCAGGTGGGATAATCTTTTCATTTTAATAGGTGAATTTAATCAGTTTTCATTTGCTACAATTAATAATAGATATATTTGAACTTATTTCTACTACCTTGTTTTGTGTTTTCTAAAAAACATCTTTGCTTTATTTTTGTTCTTTTGCCTCTTGCTGGACTGATTGCTTTTATATTTCTACTTATTTTCCTCCTATGACTTGGCAGCTATAGATTGCATTTCTATAATTTTAATTATCACTCTAAATTTTTAAAAGATATGTCTTATTGACAGCTGGGTGCTGTGGCTCATGCCTGTAATCCAAGCGCTTTGGGAGGCTGAGGCGGGCAGACCACTTGAACTGAGGACTTCAAGACCAGCCTGGGCAACGTAGCAAAACCCCATCTCTACAAAAAACACAAAAATTAGCTGGGTGCAGTTGCGTGTGCCTGCAGTCCGAACTGCTTGGGAGGCGGAGATGGGCAAATGGCTGGAGCCTGGAAGGCAGAGGTTCCAGTGAGCAGAGACCGCATCACTGCACTCCAGCCTGGGTGACAGAGCATAGGCCCTGTCAAAAAAAAAAAAACAAGAAAGAAAGATATGTCTTACTTACTGAAAATTCCCAAAAAAGTCTAAACCTATCTAGTATTTCTATCCTCCCACATACAGTGTAGTCAGCCCTACCTGCCTATTGAAGACTCTTTCTTACCCCTCCATCTTGTATATGCTATGTTGAGTTGTAGCTTTAGCTTAAACAACAAAAAATACTGACTTTTAAAAATGGTTAATTAATTAAATTTACCAACATATGTAATTACTTTTGGTGTTTGCCATTCTCTTTCGATTCCCATGGCTACTTTCTGAATATGTTTTTCTTCTTGCTGGCATATGCCTTTTAAATTTTCTTTTAGTGAGGCTTGTGTGTGGGAAATTCTTATGTAAATAAACTTATTTTTCATTGTCTTCCTTGGGAAAAATTTTAGGTTGACTGTTTATTTTCCCTTGGCATTTTGAAAATATTTACTCCACATCTTTCTTTAATTGTTTGTTGCTGATGAAGAACTGTTGTCATTTTTTTGTAGATTATCACTCTTTTCTCTCTGGCAGCTTTTTAAGGTTTCTCTTTTTTTTCTTATTTATTTGTTTGTTTGTTTGTTTATTTATTTATTTATTTATTTATAGAGATGGGATCTTACTTTGTTCCCCAGGTTGGTCTCAAACTCCTGGGTTCAAGTGATTCTCCTGCCTTGGCCTCCCAGAGTGCTGGAATTACAGGCAAGATTTCTCTTTATTCTTGATGCTCTGCAGCTTGACTCTTATGTGTCTAGGTAGAAATTTATCTTTATCCTGCTAGATATTAATATTTGAATGCACTTATCAAATCTTCACAATTATCTTTAATTCTGAAAAACTTGGTATTATTCTGTACCATTCCCTCCACTCTCTCCTGACAGAACTCTAATTTATTAGACACATATATCTTGGAGCTTTTCAGTCTAGCTTCCATATGCACTAATTTCCCTTCATGTAAAATGTAATCTCTATATACTCTATTCTGGGTGAATTCCTGTATTTTTACTATCTTCCAATCTATTAGTCTTTTCTTCAACTGTGTCCAGTGAAGAGTTTATTCAATTTATTGAGATCTCAGTTTTCGGTGTCTATATTTTGAATTTTTAAGATTTCTAATTGGTTGTTTTTATCTATCTGATCTTTAAGAAAATGTCCACCTATTTTTGTTTCATAATTTCTTGATATTTTAAAGTGGAAGTTTGTCTCAATCATCTCATTGAGAATCCTAAGTATATCTATTTTAAAGTTTTATTAAACTGTTTTTAATAATTCATTTCATTCAATTATATTCTGATAGTTGGGTTTTGGCTTTCTTAGCACAAGATTTATTCATGTGTTTTGGAATTTGGATTTGCAGGCTCATTTTGAGTAAAAGGATTTAATCTACATTCAATTTTATAATTGCATATTGGGGGTCCTGCCAGCCAGCTATTTTAGTGCTACAGTGAACTCAGTCACTGGGCCAGCAGGTAACGTGGCTCACCTCTGCACCACAAGCTGGTTAGTACTGTCCTTTACACTTTCCTCTGTCCACAACCAGGGACAAGGCCCCAGGTCCAGGCAACAGGTCAGCAGAAGGTTTCCAGCTTCCTTTCACGGGGAGTGCAAAGGTGGGGCAGCTTACCTCTTCTCCTGGCTGCAGGCCAGGTGAGGATCCCCTGAATCAGTGAGACACCTGCGGTCTCCTTTACCCCATGGAGTGGTCTCCAACACTGCCTGACTGCTTCAAAATCTGGAGCCTGCTAGCCTGTGGCTCCACCCTGCAACCCACTCAGCATTTCTATGCTGTTCCTGCTCTGTGGAGTTGTTCGGCTTGTTTCTGAGCCTGAGTGTGCCTTTTTGGAGGTTTCTTTTTATATTTTGTTTGTCACTAACTAGTAATTTCGCACAAAAAAGGTTCATTGCAGTGTGAGCACACTGCTTCATCCTGACCAGATGTCTCTAAATATACTTTTGAGAGATCTGCAGTCTGAATGCAGAGTTCCTAATGTCAGGCAGTGCCCTGTTTCTAATTAATTTGCACCGGTATTTGTTTTTAAAACATTGTTCCTTAGCTATGACGTCTCTTTGAGAGGAGCGTAGCTGTACTGTGAGCACATGAGATTCCCGATAGGGTACAGGCCTGCATCAGAATTTATATACTCATGTTCAGGGGCCCTAGGTTTCTGATAAAAATTCTGAATAAGGGTCACCGTACAGGGTATGGTCTTCAGTCAACAGTAAAACGAAAACTTCATAGGATTTTCTACCAAACTCACAAATCTTATCTTAAATCAGGCTCTGTTAGAGATATGCAGTCAATCTTCACTCTCTGAGATGTTTCCTAATTCTGAAAAACAGAATATATGAAGGTAAGGCAATTCATCCTAATAGGTGCTCAGGTCCCACTGAGTGTCAGCTACTCTACCAGAGCTGGGTAGATAAAACTAACATTACAAGTTAGTTACACATGTGTGTGAGCTATTTATGCCCCTCAGAACCTAAGTAGGCCTTGGGTAATGTGCAATGTGAAGTGTTAAACTGCCCAAATACGGTCTTTGAAGATGAGGCCAGTGGACTCACATAGCCACACAGGCTGTGTTGCCCTAGGTCAGTAACCCAGGGGTGTGCTCAAGGCTGTCCCAGCAAAGCAAAGTCTGACACTCACGGCTCCTCTGCTAAAAGCTGCATGTTTGCATTTTCCTGAATGGAAACAAACAAAAACTCCTGGGGCTTTTCCCATTTGTCACATATACTCAATCTTCAATTAATTTCACAGCTCTGATAAATCCCATAGAAAAGGTATCAAGGTATTTGCTTAATAATAATTATCTGAAGCCAAGTTCCTGATGCATTAGCCAGTCTGGAAAAATAAACAGTTCCTTAAGGGCACAAAATTCCAAGTACCATAATTCAGAAGCAGATATAGCAGTGCAAGTAGTACAATTTTCAGTGGAATTGCTGAACTTCTGCTTTCACTACTGCCGTGCATATTATGCATGTCAAATTAGTTTGCATGGCCACCATAATCATAAATCAAAGACAGTTCAGATGAATTTGAGTCAAAAGGAATTTTGGCTAATATGAAATTTATTTAGAAGTTTTTCATATTTAAAGAGACAGAATCCTATTCTGGGTGGA
Organism: Piliocolobus tephrosceles; assembly: GCF_002776525.5. Taxonomy (NCBI): domain Eukaryota; kingdom Metazoa; phylum Chordata; class Mammalia; order Primates; family Cercopithecidae; genus Piliocolobus; species Piliocolobus tephrosceles. Next base: position 1,655,574 of record NC_045444.1, on the reverse strand, counting down.
ATTTTATATTTTAAACTAAATTATCATTGTTAAATACCATTAATCTGATATATAATGAAGGAACATAAATACACATATATATATATATATATCTCATGTCAGTTATTTCTCAGAAGTAAATAGGATACTGAATTAGAGTTCTTCTGTAACTTATAGAAATCAAGCAACTAAAATATTAAGGCAAGCAGATGTTAGTGCTTTTGGAAGTAACTGCAACTTTTATCCCTGTTACCTTATTATTTAAACATTTTATCAATTATGCTAAGGCTATACATAAAAATATATTAAATACTTTAAAATAATTATCCCCTATTTGAATAAAATTGAACTCAAACCTTTTAAATAGTAGACTTTTATATTACGATCATGTGGAAATTGTATGCCTAGTAGAAGAGAACACACATTTGCCTTACAGAAAGTAAATATAATAAAATGACTTAATAGAAATTCAAATTTCTTTCTTGTTCTTTCTCTAGAACAAGTGATCTTGAACTTACTTTAACATAAAATCAAATATACTCTCTAATTTAAAATATACTCTCTAACTAAAAAATCCCAATATCTAGAGAGGAGAGTGAACACTTTACCATAACAGGATTTGGCTTCTTTTCTGGAAAAAGAAGGTTAACTTCAACAAGCATGACAAATGCTAACTTTTTCCATGATGACTAGATGCAGAGGGCACAATAAATTAACCATTAGTTATTTCACTTGTATGAAATTTGAGGGAAACATCAAGATAAAAGAAAGCCGTTCCATAGAGATGCATGGATAAGGTAAACTATAACATAGACAATAACATGCGGTGGATCAATACCAAGTGAAGCTTGGAGTTAATAGACCCAGTGATCTCATTTTAGGTTGAAGTCAATTTAGTAGGACTTTTCCATTGTCAACTGCTCATTGATATGAGAATCGTTCACAGATCAAAGGATGTGGACAACAATGATATATCGTGTGCCATTCTTTCCCCTCTGGAGGTACAGAAGACTCACAAAATAATCCAGAGCCTGGGTAAGCTTTGGGGTTACACGTGGTGGCAGGTTTCAAATAAGTCTACAAACTCTTCAACACTCTTTCCACTTAGAGATGGAGTCTATGTGTTCTTCCTTGATTCTGGGCTCTAGGACTACTTAACTAATAGAATACAGTGGAAATCATGCTGTACCTGTTTCTTAAGGCTAAGGCCTAAGCAACTGGTATCTTCCACTTCTCTTGGGATGGTCATTCTAGAGCCTTGTCACCATGTTGTAAGGAAGCCCACATAGCCTGTGGAGAGAACTACCAGGACAGAACCAGACTCCCAGCCCTCAGGCCATCTGAGTTCCCAGACAATAGCCAGTATTTGAGTGGGGCATCTTGAGAGTGGGTCTTTCAGCTCCCAGCTGACCAGCCCTAGCTGACTGTGCATGGAGCAGAGAGGAGCACTCCCCATTAGGCCATGCCCAAGTTGTAGATCCATGAGCAAAATAAATGACTGTTGTTATAATATATTAAACTACTACCTTCAGGGTGGTTTTTATACAGAAAAAGGAAACCAGAGAACATTCTCTTTCCTGCTTCATTTGTTCTTCAGCGAATGATTATCTTACCCCATTTCTGGATGCAATCTTAATTTGGCAATTTTAAAGTCTTTGTTTTGGTTCTCTCTCTTAATATGTACCAGCTGTTGTGCTTATATGTTATCTAACTCTCTTAACAACGCTTTGAGGTAAGTAGTATTATTATCCTCATTTTATAGATGCATAAACTGATCTACACAGAGGTCCAAGGTCACATGGTTAATAAATGGTGAAGTGGAGTTTTCAAGCCAGGTCTCTAGAACCTAAGCTCTTACCTGCTGTACTATAGCCCCTCTCATAGGTCTCTAATATTACAGAAAAGCTCCTGGCATTGCATTGTTTGCATTGCAGTCCCCTTCCCTCCTGCTGCTCTCTTTGAAACTGATCCCTCTGTGCCTTGTTTGTTAAGCTTTTCAGAGGGCATTTCCTCTAATAACCAACCATCAAAAAAGGACTATAACATCCCACTATGGACTGTTTGTGTCTCCTCAAAATTCATATGTGGAAGCCCCAATTCCCATGATGGAGGTGGGGACTCAGGAAGGTGATTTGGTTTAGATGAGGTCATGAGGGTGGCGCCCCCTGATGGAATTAGTGTCCTTTTAGGAAGAGGAAGGGACTGGGGCCCCTCCCCACCACCCCATGTGAGGAAAGCCGGAAGAGGGGCCCCACCAGAGCTCAGCCATGCTGGTCCCTGATCTCACAATTCTCAGGCTAGATATGTGAGAAATGTCTGTTCTTTAAGCCTCCCAATCTATGGGAATTTGCTATAGCAGCTGGAGCTGAGGCAAATGCCAAGACCTTTTATAAAATGTTACCAACTTCCTGTCAAGGACCGGCCTACACATAGAGAGAAGGAAGAAAGTCAGGGAACTTGCCAGTTATTTTCATTTAAGCTTTAGATATAAATTGCTATATTCGGAATGTGATCAACAAAAACTGAAGGAAATAAGGCACAATATTAGCTGTCTGATTAAACCCTAATCCCCAAAGAAACAGACAACAATTTGAAGAGCTATAAAGAGCTGAGGGTAAAATAGGTTTCAAAATAGGTTCAGTAATGCTCTTTTATCTAAGATAATTTATGTTCTTTTGAACTTTCCTGTGTTGCTTATCTTATTTTCAAAGACACAATCAATCTCACGGGGATTGGGGCCTCAGACCAGAAGTATGGTAGACCCGTAAACTTTAATGATATAGTCAAATAAAGATAAACACAAATTTACATAAAGAAACGGTCACGTAACAGGCATTTACTAATTTTTTCCACCTAGAGAATTAAACACCACCCTCATTTTAGATTAAGCTTAGACCAATATTAGAGATAAAGGGAATCAAATAGCAAGCTAACGCAGGGACAGAAAATCAAATACCGCATGTTCTCACTTATAAGTGAGAGCTGAATGATGAGAACACATGGACACACAGAGGTGAACAACACACACTACGCACTGGGCCTACTGGAGTGTGGAGGGTGAGAGGAGGGAGAGGGGCAGAAAAAACAACTACTGGGTAAAAGGTACTAGGCATAGTACCTGGGTAGTGAAATGATCTGTACAATAAACCCCTGTGAAATGGGTTTACCTTTGTAACAAATATGTGCATGTATCCCCGAACCTAAAATAAAAGTTGAAGAAAAAGAAATGAAGTTAAAATTCCCAAATAAAACTTTAGTTTAAGGTTAAAAAAAAAATAGTAGGTGGAATGAAAGCGTCAAGGGGGCTTGACGGTTTCTCTGCTGGCCTGACCTTTGACTTCCTAGCCCTTAGTTCAGTTCCCTCTTCAACCTGACTTAGTCCCACCGATTGGTAAAGCTGCTCCCACCCCTCCACCTTCACCTCTGTCCCAGCAGTTTAAGAAAAGCAAGAATTCTGAAGACACTAGGGAACAACCTGAATTAAATAAGGCCATCTCTTCACACTTGGCAAAGGAAGTGAAGGCATTTCTCTGGAAGCTGGACAGGAACTGAATTCAGAACAAGTTAGAGGTGACCGGATGACATGATATCTGTCATCCGTAGAGACCATATGTACACTATTCATATTTCCAAAACACAGGTTTTAAAATGATTGTGGTGCAATATACATAATATAAAATGTACTATTTTAACCATTTTAAGTGTACCATTCAGTGGCATTAAGTACAACCATGCTATTGTGAAACTATTACCACCATCTGCTCTCAAAACTTTTTCATCTTGCAAAACTGAAATGCTATATTCATTAAACACCAGCTCCCTATTCTGCTTCCCCACAGCCCCGGGCAACCACCATTTTATTTTCTGTCTCTATGAATTTGATTATTCTAAGTACTTCATATGAGTGAAAGCGTACAGTATAAAATACCTATTAAAAATTAAATATAATGAACACATTTGACAATAGTTCTTTACACTTCACCAGAGTTACAGATAACATGGAGGAAGGTGGGGTGAGGAAGGAGATTCAGGAGGGCCGACTGGAGGTGGGAGCAGGGCCTGTGGCTGGGGCCCGAGAACAGGGCGAGCTGGCAGAAGGAATGAAAGCCATGGTCGAGGGGAGGGAGGCAGCAAAGGTGGACGTGAAGGGATATGAAAAGCATCCTGCAGACTAATTTCTTTTTTTGTTGAGAAAACTATAGCATTTATTGGGGAAAGATAAGAGGACACACTAAAAACTGCTGCTAGTCTTTTCTCTTAGAGTAGGCAGCAGAAGAAACCACACACTGACTATCTTCAAACCACACTTCCTCAGAGCTAAATGACCCACAATAGCATGTGGCCTGAAACAGCAGGCAGGATCCCCAGCTGCCAGTTTGCTGGTCCCAATACCTTACCCACCAGCAGTAATTAAAACAAGAAGCTCACTTGGTGCTGGAGTAAGATATCCATTTTTTAAAAATAAAGCAACTTAAATTCAAATACTTGTGGTTTTGAAATTGCAGTATATAAGAATCTGGGGTGAGAAATTTGGGGCAGATTTAACTAAAAAATTATTTGAGAAATTATAGTCACAGTTAAATGAATGAGTTGGTAGTTACTCTATTCTAAATATTTTGACAAGCATTACATAATTACATGGTAGAAACTACATTAAAAGTGCATGTATGTGAGTGTGTGTGTGTGTGCATGCATGTGTGTGCAGATACTACAAACCTGGGCTGCTGCTGCAGCAGTGACCAAAGGTGGCTACTTGTGCAGTGTTTAGGTGTCAGATATGACAGCTGTATTAACCAGGCAAGGAGGAAGAGAACCCAGAAAGCATTCTCAATGTAGGGGTGCATCTCCAGGGCCAAAAGCCATCCACAATTGTCATCTTTGCTCCTTCCAGGAATGTACTGTGGGCAGACTCTGAAATTCCCTATGTGATATTCTCAAATATTCGTGGGAATTCATCCATGAACACTTTTTCTAATAGTAGTTTACAGTTTCTTACTTCTTAGTACTGATACTAGCTTGATAGTTTCACAGAAGCCACAATGTGTACGTGCTGTTGAATGTAATGAATCATTCCAAGAATTTATACAGACTAGATAGTAAACCCTAAACAAGAAAAAGGTTCCATCTGTAACCACTGCCCCTGGTACATACAATCATCTGCTCTAGATGTTGTTCCCAAATTTGTACCACTCCAGCCCTTGGCCTCATGCAAACCAATTGACCCATTTGCACAAAATCTAGGGGAGGAGAGCAGAGTACTGCCACTTTCAAGGTAGGCTTTTATGAGGTCAACACTGGTTTTCTTCACCTTAGGTTTTTCAGTCTATCCCTTGCTTTCTCTAGGAACCACAAGTCTAGAATGTAACATTTTGTGAGAAAATTTTGAAAAGAATAACCCAAGTCTTCCACTGAAAGTCGCTTTCGTTGACTATCTTAAGGTGGCGCCCACTTCGGTAAATGAAAGGAAGAAATATGTATGCCCTTTCATTATTGCATGACAGATCCCTATAGTTTAGAGGTTGGATGATTTTCTTTTCCTGCTAAAATTCATAAAAGAGGCTGGGTCAAGATGAGTAACTAGATTGATATTAGGTCAGCAAAGGTATATTAAATTAAAGAAGTTTTACACAACAATGTATGGAAAATTTTTTCCTATAATAAACATTTAGGCTTTTTAAAAATTCTTTACTTCTTAGTGATGAGGTTGCCCAGGCTGGAGTGCAGTGGCACCATCAGAGCTCCTCCTGCCTCAGCCTCCTGAGTAGCTGAGACTACAGGTGTACCCAGCTAGGCTGTTGTTAAATGACAAGAATTGTTTTATCCAAATATCAGTTTGAAATAGAAGCTCACTGTGGATTCCTCCACCCAAGTAGGAGTAAGAGTAAAGAACAACTGTGCCGCAAGCTCAAGTCACCCTGGTCAGATGCTTTCATAAAATGCTGCTGCTCCTTTCCATCAACTTCAAACTTGAGGCACATAAAATGAGTCCCTCGTGTAAATAAGCAGTGTTTCCCTTGACAAGCTGAAACAAGTGAATTTTTTCTTTTCGAGTAGGGAGGGTTTCAAAAAACACTTGTGAATATCAATTTGATCGTCTTCTCCTGACATCTACATTCTAGCATTCTAACCCAGTTACAGCTGGTTCTCAGTCCCCTCTCCTAGAGGCTCTTCTTTGGCACAATTCAAGACTGGTGGTTGTCTATGTGGGGGCAAAGTCTCACCATCAGTCTTCCTTCTTAGCACTAGCTTAAGAAGGCACATTCCCATGTGGCCCAGATGCTTTAAGCTCCAGGGGCAGTAGGAGAATTTGGTTACACTCAAACATCATATTCTGACCTTGGTTGTTCCTACGCTTTCTAAAAGGAGCCATAAGATTCACTAAGTAAGGAAACACATCCTTCGGTAAATTTCTGAACTTATGACGTAAAAGTTCAAGAAGCTGAAGTATCCTGGCTTTGGAATGGAGTCGCCAGGAGCCTCTTCTGTGAATGCTGTTAATGTGGCCCTGCAGGCTGCAGAGCCTCTATAGCCCTGAGATGAGTACATGGGCCACTTGCTGCAGGAGCCCATGGTGGCCTTATCCATGGCATCATTTTACCAGATCTTCAGCCACCAGATCCACAGCGGATCCTCTCCTGGATTTGTTATCAATTCCCCAGGTGAGTTTCAGTCAGGTTTGTCCAGAGCATGTTAACCAATTGGTTAAAGTCAGCTTGGTGCAAGGAAAATGAGTTGATGGGAGAGCAACTGGTCAAGCGACTGGACCTGCTCCAAGTTTCAACTAGTTATCTGGTACCAGGAAGATGCTGTTGGGTAAACTACAGAGCATGATGAATTAACATGAACCTTTTTAAAACCATGGGATTGGAAAAATAGAAAACTTCTGTATCTAATATAAGCATATCCATATTTACTTATTATAGGAAGATTGAGATTGTATTTTATCTACAATAGTCTTGAAGATATTGAATTATTACCAATTTTAACCAGCTATAATGGTTAGGATATCTAGTTATAAAGTACAGTTTCAACCTACAGAAGGGAAAGAGAACTGAAGCCCCTCTGTACCCCACAGATGCTGTGTTCGACTTGGAAATGTTGCACAGAAACTGGAATGCAACTTTCTGTTATTTACAGAGGCTGTCAAAATACATTCTACCAGATCTTAAGCCACCAGAGTTGTTTATAGGTAGCTGGCAAGTGCCCACATGGAATTTAATCTCAGTAAGGAAAATTTACAACCATCAAATCCAGCCACTGAAAATACATCTGATGAATATATATCAGCCCACTTCAGGACCTTGGGGAAAATGTGCTGAGGTCTCATCCTACCCTAAGAGAGGCTCTCCCCGGACTGCAAAAGCAGCCCCAAAGTAAGGGGTAACCGCAAAGTAAGAAAGCAGAATTAGTGGTATTAAACACAAATCCTACAACCTCTGACAATTCTGTCCCAATTGATTCTATGTGAAAGGGAAAATAATACCCTTCTGAATTCACCTTTTGCTGAATTTATGGTCTCCCATCAGCTTTGTGCTTTCTCATCATGTATGGTATTTCTTTTTTAGCTGTAAAAGCAATAGTTAGGCTGGGTGTGGTGGCTCATGCCTGTAATCCCAGAACTTTGGGAGGCCGAGACAGGTGGATCTCTTGAGCTCAGGAGTTCAAGACCAGCCTGGCCAACATGGTGAAATCCTATCTCCACCAAAAAATACAAAAGGTTAGCCAGGTGTGGTGGTGCATGCCTGTGGTCCAACCTACTCAGGAGGCTGAGGTGGGAGGATTGTTTGAGCCTGGGAGGCAGAGGTTGCAGTGAGCCGAGATCCTGACACTGCACTCTAACCTGGGTGACAGAATCAAACTCTGTCTCAAAAAAAAAGCTTGGAAAAAAAAGTGGTTGTTGGCCAGGCGCAGTGGCTGGCGCCTGTAATCCCAGTACTCTAGGAGGCCAAGGTGGGTGGATCACCTGAGGTCAGGAATTCGAGACCAGACTGACCAATATGGTGAAAGCCCGTCTCTACTAAAAACACAAAAATTAGTTGAGTGTGGTGTTGCGCGCCCGTAGTCCCAGCTACTCAGGAGGCTGAGGCAAGAGAATTACTTGAACCTGGGAGATGGAGGTTGAGTGAGCCGAAATTGCACCACTGCACTACAGCCTGGGCAAGAAGAGCGAAACTCCAGCTCAAAAAAAACAAGGGGGGGGTGGTTGTTATACTAATTTAACAGTGTAAGTGCTACTGGAATTTCATACATTGCTGGTGGGAATGTAAATGGTACAGCCACTTTGTGAAACAGTCTGGCAGTCATTCAAAATATGAAACATAGATTTACCATATGACCAAACTATTCCACCTCTAGGTATTTACCAAGAGAAATGAAAATATGTATCCTCATAAAAACGGATACACAAATGTTCATAGCACCATTATTCATAATTGCCCCAAAGTAGAAGCAACCCATATATCTATCAACTGATGAATAGATAAATAAAATGTGTTATATCCATTACACGAAATGTTATTCAGCAATGAAAAAGAATGAAGTAGTGATTTGAGTTGCATAAACTACAAGTTGATGGCCTTTGAAAACATGATTGCTAAGTGAAAGAAATCAGTCACACCAGACCACATGTTGTATGGTTCCATTTATATAAAATGCCCAGAACAGGCAAATTTATAGAGATGGAAAGTAAATTCGGGTTTGGCTGAGGCTGGAAAGTTTGAGGGTGGGATATGGGTAGTTGGTATGGGTTTTTTGGGGGGGTTACAAAAATGTTCTAAACTTGCATGTGGTGATAGTTGCATATACTAAAAAAGAGTGAATCGTACATTTTAAATTAGCAAATTTTATAATATGTGAATTATACCTGAATAAGACTTTTTTTGGAAAGTATAAGTGTGTCTTTGTTCATGCTGTGAAATCAGAAAGAGAAATACCCACTTCTAGCTAGCTCTAGTCTTCACATGGGAGAATGCAGAGACTCAGCTCCAGCCCACTAGCCATTCTGTCTCACCTAAGTGGGTGGGGGACAACTAAGAAGTACTTGTGAAGTTCACAGTCCAGAGGCACAGGCTCACTAAAAGACTGAGCCTTAATCATAGGACTGTAGAATACCCTCCTGCTGTGATTTTACCAACACATTACAAAAGTCTGTTGACAGCAGTTCCTTTTACCCAGTACATGATGTCTGGCTATCAAGGAAAAATTACAAGACATACTAAAAGGCAAAAAACAGTTTGAAGACACAAAGGAAGCATCAGAACCAGACATGGTAGAAATGCTAAAATTATCAGACAGGGAATTTAAAACAACTATAATTAATATGCTGAGGGCTCTATGGATAAGTAGACAGCATGCAAGAACAAATGGGAAGTGTATGCAGAGAGATGGAAATCCTAAAGAAGAACCAAAAAGAAATTCTAGTGGTCAAAAACTTAATAACAGAAATGAAGAATGCCTTTGATAGACTTATTAGCAGATCGGACACAGCTAAGGAAAGAATCTGTGAGTCTGAGGATATATCAATAGAGACTTCTAAAACAGAAAAATAAAGAGGAAAAAAGACCGAAAAACAAAAACAAAAACAGGATATCCAAAACGATGGGACAACTACAAAAGGTATAATATACAGGTAATGGGAATGCCAGATGAAGAAGAAAGGAATAGAAGAAATATTTAAAATAATGACTAATAATTTCCATAAATGAATGTCAGACATCAAACTACAGAGGATAAATGCAAAAGAAAAGAAAAGAAAAAGGCAAAGAATCCTGCACTTAGGCATATTGTCTTCAAACTACAGAGAATCAGAGACAGAAAAAAATACTGAAAGAAGTCAGAAGGAAAAAAACCTTCCCTACAGAGAAACAAAGATAAGAACTACATCTGACTTATCCTCAGAAACCATGGAAGCAAGAGAGTGGAGTGAAATATTTAAAGTGTTGAGAGAAAAAAACCCCGGACTCAGAATTCTGTGCCCTGTGAAATTATCCTTCAAAAGTGAAGGGGAAATAAAAACTTTCTCAGACAAAAATGTCAAAGGGAATTTGTTGCCAGTGGACCTGCCTTGAAAGAAATGTTAAAAGAAGTTCTTTAGAGAAAATTAATAAAATACGGGTCAAAACTTGGACTTACATAAAGAAAGAAACAATAATTGCAGCACTATTCACAATAACAAATACATGGAATCAACCCAAATGCCCATCAATGATAGGCTACATAAAGACAATGTGGTACATATACACCATGGAATACTATGCAGCCATAAAAAGGAATGAAATAATGTCCTTTGCAGAAACACAGATGGATCTGGAAGCCATTATCCTCAGCAAACTAATACAGGAACACAAAATCAAACACCACATGTTCTCACGTATAAGTGGGAACTGAACAATGAGAACACATGGACACAGGGAGGGGAACAACACACACTGGGGCCTATCAGGAGATGGGGGGCAAGGGGAGGGAGAGCATTAGGAAAAATAGCTAACGCATGCTGGGCTTAATACCTAGGTGGTGGGTTGATAGTACAGCAAACCACCATGGCACATGTTTACCTATGTAACAAACCTGTACATCCTGCACATGTATCCCAGAACTTAAAAATAAAAATAAAGGAAGAGCATTGAAGAAGGAATAAATGAAGGCAAAATTAAAACTTTTTAAAAAAATTTTAATTGATCTAACGGCGAACAGTTTGTTTAGGATAATAGCAATAATGATTTCAATTGTGTGTTCTTATGTATATATCTTATATGTACAAATATTCATATATGTGTATATATAATGCTTATGTATGCTTATATATATAAGTGAAATGAGTGACGCAATTATACATGAAAGGATTATTTTGCTATTTTAAGGTACTCAAACTATCTGTGAAGCAGTACAGTGTTATTTGAAAGTGGCTTGGATTAGTTGTAAATACATATTGCAAACTCTAGGGCAACCACTAAAAAAAGTAAACAAAGAAATATAACTGATGTGCTAAAAGAAAAGAGAAAAAATTGAATTATATAAATACATGGTTAAAACCACAGCTACCAAGCCCTAAAAAGGTATGGAGGAACCTTAAATGCATATTTTAAGTGAAAGCATTCAATCAGAAAAAGACTAAATACTATATGATTCCAACTATATGACATTCTGAAAAACTATGGTGACAGTAAAAAAAAAAAAAAGTGGTTGCCAGGGGTTGTGGGGGTTGAGGGAGGAATGAATAGGAGAAGCATGGGATTTTTAGAGCAGTGAAAATACTCTGCATGATACTACAATGGTGGACACCTGCCACACATTTGTCCAGACCCATAGGCTATACAGCATCAAGAGTGAACCCTAAACTATGGACTTTGGGTGATAATGATCTGTCAATGTAGGTTCATTGATTGTAACAAATATGGCACTTGGGTGGGGGTTGTTGATAAGGAGAAGCTCTGCATGCATGGGGCAGGGAGATACGAGAAATCTCTGTACATTCCTTTCAATTTTGCTGTGAATGAAACTGCTATAAGAATATAAAGTCTTCAAAAAACTCCAGGCCCTATTATGGTAAGATAAATAGTCATAAAAATGGTTAAGATGGTGAATTTTATGCTACATATATTTTGATACAATACAATAAAAATAAAATCTAAAACTTAGAAGGAAAAAAAACACCACCTTGCAAGCACAGTCAGAGGTCCCATCGCTGAAAGACACCATGACAGGTAGATGGTGAAGCCAAAAGAGGCACTGACCCAGGAGTTGCCTCTGAGTGGGGTGTGCAGGATGGAAAGACCACTGAGGTAGGGCTCAGCAGCCGCCAGGTAGCTGGGACACGTGCCGAGAGGCAGCACTCAGAGGTGCACATTTCTAGGCCCATAATCCGATGACAAGCTGCCCCTGCAGACAGGAATGGAGCCACGTTGAGGGTGCTCATGTCGGTAAGGGCTGGGGGGTGCTCATGCTAAGGCAGAGAAGGAGCAAGGCTGGACCGCAGTCGGCACAGAGTAGGATGGCTCGATGGGTCTCACAGGAAACAAAGTGCTGTGATACCAACAAAAATGAGAGTGGCAAGCTTGGAGACCACAGGTGAGATTGGCATTTAAGGTGATAGCTTCTCATGCATCAGAGGCAGTGGCTAGCAGCAAGTCCACCCTTGCAGGGAGGAGTATTTTATCATTGGCAATATTAAGAATTGTCAGTGCATGGTAATATGTAAAAGCTGACTCACTTTTAGTAGACTTGATTGTTTTAAAATTTTCTACAGATGATGATTCCTGGAACACCTCCTCTTCTTTTCTACTCCACACCCTCCTTTTGCTGGCTCATTTCTAGTCAAATTTCCAAACTCAGCTCAGACACGTTCTCCTCCTGGAAGTGTTGCCTGAGCTCCTCATCCTACCTGCCCTCAACTCACCTCAATGAAGCCGGGTCATCCCTTCTCAGTATACACTGAATTAGGCATGGAAACTGTCTAGTCATGGTACCAGGTCTTGATCATCTCTGCATCCTCAGAACCTAACACTGTGCCTGGCACATGGCAGGCATTCAATAAAGGTTTGTTAACTGACTGAATGAATGAATGCTGCATAAAGAACCCATCGAAATGATACCTTCAACCCCAAGATAGCCTAGGATTAACAGAAAACACTTTAGCTGAAAGCCTTTTCCAGTAGTCACCCCCTGTCCTGTTACCACGCATTTTGGACTGAATGTAGGATAGCACAGTTTGAGTAGTTAAAAGTTGATTACAAGCCATTACATTAAGGGCATGAAGTCTTGGAAGGCTATGCCTGCTACCTATGTTTGGAAGAAAAGAGTAGCGTGCTTATCTTTTGAAAGATTTTTTTTTTTAAATATCGCATCATTATATACAATAACTCAGTTAAATAAACCATGTAGCTGAAATTTTCATTCTGGTTACAAATGAAGGGTATGATATACAAAGTAGCTTGGGAACAGCTTCTAGGGAGGTTGGTAGATTTTTGTTTTAAGAACCCAAGGCTGATGTCTGCATTATTAGGCATATTATTTTCACCAGTTTTATAAATCATTGTTCTCAACTCATAAGTCTGGCTTATGATCCAAACAAAAAGTAATTTATGGAGGGGAAAAAAGAAGAAAAAAAAGAATTAGTGAACTATGGAGTTAGTTGTTTCCTGCCACTTCAACTTTGATAAAAATTGCTATATTTGCCCACTCAAAGGAAATACCTGTTCTCAAAATTCAAAGAGTGAGGGGACCCTGCAAGGAAGGATTCACCTATTTAAACTCTTGGGGTCCCTATATAGACCTACTGAGGAGGAGTGAGCGAACACAGGAAGGGTTGGTGAGAGGGAAGGAGGAAGTACTGTGGTGGAGTTCTTGCAGAATTTTTTGGGGAAAATAAATAGAGAATGGAAGAGCACGGGGCTAAGAATGTAAAAGTCACAAAAAATGCAGAAGTCTGATAATTCCCATTGTTAGCAACAATGTAGGAGAAACAGAAATCCTCACACACTGTTGGGATTACAGGTGTGAGCCACCAAGCCCAGCCTATGCCATTTGATGTAAAAGACTAGAGCATCCATAGACCCTGTGGGGGGATCAATCCTCTATGGACATTGAAGGGCAACTATATATCAATATCTAACAGCTCAATATCCATCTAGGGACAGATAGCACTATGCCTGATAGTAGACATTTAGTATTTACTGAAAGAACAAGACATTCCTTAAGTTATACTGGAATCATTCACCATTTTCCCAAAAAAAGGAGAGAATCTGAGCTTTGGCTTATGTAGTGAAATTCTGTTGTCTTTGCCTTCATCTCAAAAACAGATTGGTTAATGGATGGGTATATGATCCAGGTTGGTCCGATAAGCCTCAGTCCTGGGGTTTTGCTTGAATATCACCAACCTCTCCACCCTCTCCAATCACCCCATCCCCAGGCTAATGTCTGGAGCTCCTGGAGGCTGTCTTGCCCCCATGAAGGGGACCTGTTGAGAATGAAGTGCAAGACAGTGGAACTAAGATATGGGGAGAGTCAGGCTCCTGCAACTGGATTTAAATCCCTAGACCCAGAGGCACCTGAAGATCCACCTGGCCTGCACCTTTCTGTTAATTGACCCAATAAATTCCCCTTCTTGCTTATGATCTTTTGACTCATGTTTGGTTTTTGTTTTTGCTTTTTTTTCTTGTTTTGTTTTTTTGGCCTTTTACAATGACAAGTCCAGTCTATTTCAGGTAGAAGGATGAACTTCCATTAGGAAAAACAAAAGTCTAAGGTTTCGTATGAGTATCTCTTAGTTTTTCACATCCTATACATTTTGTTGACATTTTGGTAACTCACCTTTCACCCAGTAGAACATTTGACAGATTTATAAATGAAGGAAAGGCCAGTGAGTTCATTACTGGATAGGCATGAATAGGAACAAGCAAAGTGTCATCTCCCTAAAATTAATCGGAAAAAGTCAAGTTTCACATTTTGAAGACTACGACTTTTAGACAAACTTGTAGATGCTTTATTTCTCATCTTGTTTTCTAGCATTAAAAAATAGTTCCTTAAGAAACTTGGGCACTTAACTACAACATTAGAAATACTGAGTTTTCTTAGCCAAAAACAAAGCGTAGAAAATTTTAAGTACTCTTTATTGAAATGATGTTCACTATTATCCAAGGACGCTAAAGATAATGACGCCTCAGAGAGATATGAAGACAGTAATCTATCTGCTTCTATTTCAGCAAATTATGAAGAAACACAATCTTTAGTGGCCCAAGAAAAAGAGAACCAGCACAGAGTCATGTGATCCAGACAGCACAGAATAGAAAACAATGCATCAGCAAGAGGGCAGAGAAACCTGCTTCCTTCTCGTGGGATGTTAACCTTCAGAAGGACTGTTAGGCTCTCCAAATATAGTTTCTTTCTTTGCAAAATGGAGATAATCCCATCTTTTCTTACAGGAATTTTTAAGAATTAAAGCAGATGATGGCATTAAAAAGTCAAAAGTACTGCATAGAAGTGAGGTATTATTATTAGCATTATTTGGTAGTAACAGGAAATGTGTCCTGGCATTTTATACAACGCCTGTTCTAGGGATTCTTCTTCTGTTCAGCGCAGAATATTCCATCTGAAAGCAATATTCTGGTTTTGTTTTTATTTTTTATTTTATTTTATTTTATTTTGAGTGCTGGAGTGCAGTGGTGCGACCTCAGCTCACCGCAACTTCCACCTCCTGGGTTCAAGTGATTCTCCTGCCTCAGCCTCCGGAGTAGCTGGGACTACAGGTGCGCGCCACCAGGCCTGGCTAATTTTTTGTACTTTTAGTAGAGATGGGGTTTCATCATGTTGGCCAGGCTGGTCTTGAACTTCTGACCTCAGGTGATCCACCTGCCTCAGCCTCCCAAAGTGCAGGGATTACAGGCGTGAGCCACTGTGCCCGGACATTTTTATTTTCTTTAATTGAAACTCCAAAAAAATAAAAATGGTCTACCACATTCTTAAGGAAATGTGCTTCTTGATCTAAAATACTACTGTGGGTATGTTGGGTCTAAGGTTCGTTCCCTCCCCCTGTGGAAATGCATCTCTATTATGATGATGTGAGTCAGAGACAACACTATCCATTTACAAAAGTTAACTTTGCAAATTTTTATAACTTTTTTGGAAAGAAAAAGTGAAATGCTTTCAAGGCAAGTCACCTTATTGTACAGATTGTAAGAAATAAAAGCATTGCTTAAAAAGAAAAATAGTAGAAACTCATTTGTTACTACTGTATACTCTTCTGTTTTGGTTTTGAAACATCAATAATTTAGTTAACCTAAGGGCTTCTCAAGATGAAGACTGTGGGTCTGGACCATAGAGCAAAGGGAGGGGCAGAGGGGACAGTGTTAAGAGAAGGAATGACACCAGCTCTGGCTGGAGGCCAAAGGGTGAATTAGGCGACCTAGGAAAGGCTCAGAAGAACTCAAACAGCTCCCACCTCCCGGAACCACCCCATCCCTGCACCAGGGCTGCCTCTGTGGGCAATCCCAGGCATAGACCAGTGGCTGGTGTTTATAATCATAACTTGGATGGTTGTTAGTTTTTCAACCTAGCATTTAAGGGAGTATGTTAAAGTTATTTGAAAAGGCTTCAGCAACTGCCAGCACCACATGATAGATGAAGCTTTAGGCACAGGGCAGTGGGAAGCCTGCAGCAAACAGCATCTCCTGACTCTGTCCAGGTCCTCTGCAGCCTGACACTTTCCCATCTTGGGCCATATCACTGGGCAACAAGCCTTGCACACCAGTCACACTGGTGACCCGGGGAACACCCGGTACTGGGTCAAGAAAGCTCTCAGTGGTCATTCCACCTCTCTTCCTGCCACCCTTGAGGATGTAAGTTTTAACCCATCATCAAAAAAAAAAAAAAAAAGGCAATGTTAAGAGACCCACCTTACAGTGAATACGGATGCAGTCATAATAATATCGCCACTCATCTGGAGAAAATGTAACGGTGACCGTGAGGGACAAGCCAGGCACCAGGTGGTGTTCCTGGAAGACAGGTGGGCTCTTGTCGGGACAAGCCCCGGACTGCACAGACAGCAGCACCAGGGTTGACAATACACCACATACCCACCCTCCACAGGCCTGAGACGCAGACAACCACACCGTGGGAGAACAGGGAAACCAATGACACTTACCTTTCTTACATAATTGATCTCAAAGTATTTGGTTTGCGGAGGTAAAATATGAACACTTGTGTCTTCATTGGAAACATTGACCAGATGCTGCGAGAGAAAAAGAAGTATTCAGAGGAAATACACAGCTTTATTTATTTGCATATTCATCTCATTTATGTAGACTTCATCTGTTCCTGAAAGAATTTGAGGAGATATCCTGTATTTTTTAACTTTTTAAAAGATTTGATATACATCATACACTATTCGAAGAATAATAAACACAACACACACCATTTCAAGAATTATAAAACATTCCCCTTGTCCCCACTTTCCCCCTTAGGAACAATACCAAAGCCTGCAGTACCCCTCCCCCAACCCCAGCGCGAGACTTAGCATCCTTTAGAGACCCCTCCCCACAGTTCCGAACATAACTGCAAGTGCTTTTTGTTGAATTCAATTTAGTCCTGTGATTCAATGGAGCCAAGAAGTCAGGCACCAACTCCTACAGGTTCTCTAGTTACATGCCACTGGTTCAGGGGCCAGAGGACACTGAAACTATCAGAAAGTCAGGAAAAGGAACATGGCTAAGACAGCCTCCAATCCACGCCTGGGCAGATGAAAAGGAAGTCGAGGGCGGGAATTCTCTGAAAGTGACAGGAGAAGGACATCCCTGTGAGGCAGGATCATCTGGTGGATACATCAGCTGGGTCTCTGAGGAAACAGGTGTTTTTCCTTCCTTTGTTTGAAAGAGACGCAAGAACTTTGATATCTGGGGATCTGGGCTTTGCCTGGGCCAGGGGAAGGTTAAGAGACCTTTGGTTTCTGAAGTCTAGGCCAGAGGCTGGGCCTGTCCCAGGGGCTTGGAAGGCCCATGGCTTGAGGCCTGACTTTCTTCAATGCTCTAAGTAAGACTTTAGACATTCTCTCCTGATGAGGGTACACTATGTTTGCCTGTGGTTTTTTTGTTGTTGCTTTTTTATTGTTTTATTTTTGAGATAAGGTCTTTCTGTTGCTCGGGTTACGGCACAATCATAGCTCACTGAAGCCTTGGACTCCTGGGTTCAAGCAAACCTCCTGCCTTTGCTCCCGAGTAGCTGGGATTATAGGCATGCGCCATCATGCCCAACTAATTTTTATTTTTTGTAGAGATGGGGTCTCACCATGTTATCCAGGCTGGTCTTGAACTCCTGGGCTCAAGGATCTTCTCACGCTGGCCTCTGAAAGTGCTGGGATTACAGGTATAAGCCACTGTGTCTGGTCATGCATGTGTTTAAAACGTTCTTATTTGTTACATGCAAACATTCTTAAAGCACTACAATTTTTGTGACCCTGTTTTGATGTATCTTCCTTTTCTTACGAAACTTGTTAAAAGCCCAAACAAAAAGTTTCCCAGGCCTCTCTTGGCCTCCAAGGGGCCCTGCACATGGGCAGTCTTGGTGAAGGGATGAGTTCCCAGGGGCCAGACCCATGAGAGCAGCTCTTGTGAGAGAGGCTGGGAGGAGAGGTGTGCTGAGTCCATCACACTCAGAGTCCTGGGGTGACAGGACCCGCCTGAGGATGGAGAGGGGCCACTCAGCCCCAGGCCTGGAACCTTAACAAACAGCTCTGTCTCCATGCTTCTCACTGGGGGAGGGCTGTGAAGTTCTCAAGCTGGAGTCCAGGAAGAACTGGAAGCAGAAGTGGTTCTGTCATCTGTTATTACTTAAAAATAATTCAGTAAGAACACTGCAACAAACAAGGGTGTATAAACTGGTTTTAATATGTACCCTGGGAGTGGTTAAGCTCAGAGGAAATGAGCAATCTGCACTCTAGGAGGGCTTTTTTTTTTTTGAGACGGAGTCTTGCTCTGTTGTGCAGGCTGCAGTGCAGTGGCGCGATCTCGGCTCGCTGAAGTCTCCGCCTCCCGGGTTCAAGTGATTCTCCTGCCTCAGCCTCCTGAGTAGCTGGGATTACAGGTGCGCACCACCAGGCCCGGCTAATTTTTGTATTTTTAGTAGAGACAGACGGGGTTTCACCATGTTGGTCAGGCTGGTCTCGAACTTCTGACCTCATGATCCACCTGCCTCAGACTCCCAAAGTGCTGGGATTACAGGTATGAGCCACCGCGACCGGCCTCTAGGAGTGCTTTGTGAGCACCGAAGGATCCTAACCCAGCATCTACACTCCAGAGGCAGCCCCCAGAGTGTTTCAATTATGCCACCTAAATTCATTCTGGAGAGTCTTCTGGATTAGCAGAAAGGATACTCAGAATCTATGGATTAACTAGAAATAGTATCCAGGCATTTCCACTCTCAAACAAAAGGGGTATGAGAATCTGGTGAGCGCAAAAGACCACTATCCTTTAGAATGACATTCAAGGGCCCCCGGACTCCCTCCCAGGCCCCATGCTCTGTACTTGACTAAAGTATTCGGTCAGCCAGTTGTCACATCTGCTGCCATCAAAGCCTCCCCACCAGGAGCTACAGCTGGGACTTTGTGAGACTACAAACACAATGATCTTTCTGCCTGCTTGCTAGTAAGTGTTCATATGTGTTGCAGAGTGTCTTCTCAGACCTGTTTGCTGCAGCAGACCACTGGTAGCAAGGCTGCTGAGGAGTGGACCTATGACTCCCACATGCTGTCAGGGTCAGACTCTCAATATCTGCCTGACAATTAGCAATAAGCTCACTGGCTTAGGTCAGTTTCCAACAAGCAACAATATGGGCAGAAGACCAGAACAGAGATCTGTCCTCCAAGCTGCTGGGTTGGCTCCATTTTTCCAGTATTCCTGAATGGTCCCAAGGAAGATAGGAACCTAAACTCCCAAGACTGGAGATCCAGCCAGCACCTATGGACAAATAAAGAGACCTTACCTTTCCTCCAACCTGAATGTGTCAGAGCAAATCCAAATCTAACCACTACCCATTTGAACATGAAGGGGGCATGCTAGAATTCATGACATAATATCTATATTGTCAAGTGAGCAAAATATTTGCAATAGGAGGGTCAGGCATAGTGGCTCACACCTGTAATCCCAGCACCCTGGGAGGTCAAGGCAAGTGGATCACCTGAGGTCAGGAGTTTTGAGACCAGTCTGGCCAACATGTTGAAACCCCATAATACAAAAATTAGCTGGGCGTGGTGGTGGGAGCCTGTAATCCCAGCTACTAGGGAGGCTGAGGCAGGAGAATCGCTTGAACCCAGGAGGTGGAGGTTTCAGTGAACCGAGATTACGCCATTGCATTCCAGGCTGGACGACAAGAGCGAAACTCTGTCTCAAAAAAAAAAACAAAAAAAAAAACAAAAAAAACAAAAAAAAAACAGAAAAAGAAAAAAATTAGCAATAAGAAAATACTAGATGATTTTCTTAAAGAATAACATAGATTCAATTTGTGATAGTAAAAGATACATTATTTGACTATAGTTTCCCATGTCCACCTTTAAAAGATTCTTGATCTGGAATCGTTCATTTGGATCAACAGAGAAATAAGAAACAACAAACTCAAACAAAAATATAGATATTTAGTTAATAAGAGCTCAGAAACAGGAAGAAAATGTTCAGCTTCTGTTTGAGACCTGAAGTGAAACGGAGACTAGTGGAGAATGAAGGCCTGGGTAGCTGGGTGCAGTGGCTCACGCCTGTAATCCCAGCTACTCAGGAGGCAGAGGTGGGAGGATCACTTGAGCCCAGGAGTTTGAGGCTGCAGTGAGCTGTGATCCACATGGCAGATGGCAGAGAAGGCAGTCAGCAGACACAGTGATGGTGCGGGCAGGGATATTTCCACCAAATAATGCCTAAGACAATTCCAGGGGACATTGTGCCAATGAGCTTTTTCAATGAACTCAAAACAACAACAAAACATGACAAATTATAGCAAAAAAATGAACAGCTTATTCTCTACGCTTTAGTAAACAAAGTCAACATCCAAAAGACTGACTTCCAAAACAGGAAGATTTTATTAATTTTGCGGTTCTCAATTTTTGGTTGCAAGCACTCATTGCTTCCCATAATCATCCATGTTCTTTGTCCTATTAAAGATTTGTCTGAGCCCAGGAAGACTGCAGAGGCCATTTTGTGCAACGTCCTTATTTCATGAAGACACAGTGACCTGGAACTGTCCATGCCACAGGGTGAGTGGAAGACCTGGGCCTAGAACCCGGTCTCCAGCTCTGGGCTAGGGCTCTTTCCACTACATCCTACTGTGTGATGGCTCAGCGCATCTCAGTGCCCAGCCTGCATTTCCTATCTTTCTCTTTATACTTTATCAGCAGATCAGCTTTATTTTTAGATCATTATAAATAATATCCCTTCAGAGATAAAATGCCAGTCCTGCCTTTCCATTTATAACTAAAACTGGGGAAAATAATTATCATTCAAAGGAAAAACAAACCTTGGGAAAACGAATCAAGTGCTTAGAAAGTGTACGTTACATTAATACGAATAGTTTATTTGAAAACATAACAAAACACAAGCAACCCAACGTTACCCTTAGGCAAGATAAAATTGCCTAAAATCCTACCCTGTGTTTCAGTTTTGGGTCAGTAGACCGCCCAGTCCCTCTGGGATCTCTGTTCCCCTGGGAGCTGACCTTCTGCTGGCCCGGGGGTCCCTGTTTCCTTGGTGCTGTCTCCGCAGGGCACCATATTTACTCCGAAGTGAAATTCAGCCCCTTCTAGAGTTTTTCAGAACTGCTTCCCACTCCACAAAAACCCCACAAAAACCATCAACCACACATCAAGTGTGGTTTAACAGCTGTTACTCAGGAATTTCCTCAAGAGGGCTCCCAGCTCTCTTCACCCCCAATCCCATGCTGCTTCAGGCTCCCTTCTGCGTCTCCTCAGAAGAGTCTATTCTCCTCCTTCTAGAGGGAGCGGCAGAACCTGCCCTCCAGTGAAGTCTTGGCTTGGAGTGGGTCAGGGCTAACCTTCAAACACAACACTTCAGCCTGCAAGTTGTAAGCTCAGTGGCACAGCTTCTCAAAGAGGGTTCATACGTAACATGAGGGATCTGGGGACAAAATTCAAGCAGCCTTATAAGTTCTTTAAAGTGTTTTATTTTAAAATGCATCTTCGTCATGCATTTGCTCTAAAATTTTGCTCTCTATTGCATTTCTCCAAAATGTAAGAGTGAAATTGATGCTCTAGAAAAATGTGCTATGTTTACACTGTGGCTTCAATTCTCCCATCCCCACACTCTGAGCAGCCACTGGGATTCATGGCCCTGATTTTGAGATGCAAGATCTTGGGGGTGTCTAAGGCTGTAATAGAACAGGTCTCTAATGTAAAGTAATATAAAAACAAATATTATTATTTGACAAAGCCAGAAGAAACTGTTCATTTATTTAAGATAAGACTTTTTAGGCTAACAAGTTTGTTTTGGGCTGGCAACAGCAACACTGGTTGTCTTGAAGGAAAAGTGATGGATTATTTACTTAATAATTTCCAGGACCAAATCACTCCACAAAGGTAAAAACAAATTTAAGGGGTCTTGGCTTTGAGAAAACCAGGGACCATTATTTCAAATTTTAAAGGAAATTGAAACACTGATCTCAATATGAATGCGAGCAAAATGTTTCAGATCCTTCAGCCAGAGCTGGATTGATCTGAAATGTTAATGAACAATTTATTTGTGGTTTTAAATACACATTCAGTCATTCCATTCTTGGGCAATTTGCATAGTTTGCTGTAGCAAAACCAAGATAAAAGCAGTTGTTGGATTTTCCACCTTGTTTGGCAAGAATTTCAAGGCAATTGCCTTAAGCTTCCACTTCAATTTGCCAGTGGAAACTGGGGGCTGGCTCTTCCAAGATTTCCGAGAATGTCATTAAGATGAAATCACTTGACTTTTATCTATTTCTGTTCTGTCTGATAGAAGCAATATGACCACCTAGACTTTACATTGTATTTCCTTGGAATTAGTGAGCCTCTGCCACTCTTCTAATAACCTCACAACTCATAACAAAGTGAGTTCCACATCCTTCACTCACAAGTGCTTGTTGGGTGCCTTCACTCAGGCACTGCACGAGGTGCCAGGGAAGCAGCAATATGAAAGACAGACATGGCCTCCATTCTGCAGCAGAATGAAGCCGAGCTGAGGCTTCATGCCTTTTTCAATAACTAAACCATACTCCCTTGCTCCCCATGAATTCTAAGTGGGGATGAAATCATCCACAAAGGAAGGAAGTCAAAATTGATTCTTGGGAGGACAAAGGAATCTTAGACATTGTGATGGCTGCAATCTTCCAAAGCTCAATCCTACCTGACAAAATCTTATTCCTTAGTATTTAGTTTCTCTCATTCATGTTTCCCTAGGGGATGCTAATGAAAGAAAAGAACCACATCATCCTCTAGAATTCCACTAAGTTGATCTTCCTCAAATGCATCATAACCCTGCTCAAAAATACTTCCTTAACTTCCTGCTGCTTTCTGAATCACATGCACACTCCTTACGTTGATATTGTTGTCCCAACCCACAATGTCCCACCTTCTCCATTACCCACTCCAAAGCCCTACCATCCAGGCAAACCAGCCTCCAAATAGGCAATTTGTTGGCTCAACTCGAGCCCCTGCATGTCTTCCTCTGGGCCCCGAATGCCTTCTCCCCACTTCCTACTTAGCTTTTGGGCTATCCCCAATGGCCTCTCCTCCACATGCCTCTAACACCCTCCTACAGAGGTGAAATGCTGCCTTTTCTCTACAGAACATTTTCTTCTGACTTCCTCATGCCACCTTGCTTGCCTAGTCTCATGTTTGAGCTATTTGGTGGTTTTGAAACACTTTCTGCTCCTTGGAAAACTCCTTGATTTTATTCACCTTAGCATTTCCCATAATGCTTCAACACTTTGTTTGGCATGTAATGGGGACTCTCACCAACTGTATGTGGAATTAAACAGAAGAAAACCCTTAACTCTATTAGAAACAAGGTAACATCAACGAGACAGTACAACTTCGTTAGAGATAACAAAGTAATATGCAAAAAAAGAGACCAATTAAAGAAGTAAATAGTAAAGTATACAATAATATGATTAAAATTATGAGGAGGCTAAAATAATTTTAAGTTTAGTAACACTATTGGAATCACTAACATTATACTAAGCAAAAAAAAAAAAAAAAAAAAAAAAAAAAAAAGAGGCCAGTTTTAAAAAGCTATGTTGTGACCTAAAAGTGTTATGTTGTTAGTTTTTTTGATATAGCAACTTTTTAACTTACCAGTTCATTATTAACTCTAATAGTTGCCATCATTTTAAAAATGTCAATATTTCTTAAAACTACAGGACTCTTAGCAAGCTAATTATGCCTATGTAATTCTGAGGAAAGTCTATTTTAAGGAAGGTGAGCCATCATCTTCCGAACCCACACAGGTGGAAAATATCCTAAGGCTAGTGACAAAAGTTATAAAACATTTATTATAAAAAAGAATTGCGACTTAATATTCTTAAGGTTGCAACATTCCCCAAATTGATCTACAGATTCAATGCAATTCCCATCAAAATCCCAAAAGTATTCTTGCAGAAATTGAAAAGGTGATCCTAAAATTCATTTGGAATTACAAGGAACCCAAAATAACCAACATGGTCTTGAAAAAGAACAAAACTGGAGGACTCGTACTTCCTGATTTCAGAATTTACCATAAGCTACAGTAAGGAAGTGTGGTACTTCCGTAAGTGCAGGCGTATAGATCAGTGGAGTATAACCGAGGGTTCAGAAATAAACCCTTACATTTACAGTAAATTGATTTTCAGCAAGACAGCCAAGACCATTCAATAGGGGAAAGAATAGTCTTTTCAACAAATAATGGTAGAACATGCAAAAGATTGAAGTTGAACCCTTACCTCACACAATACATAAAAATTAACCCAAAATAAACCATAGGTCTAAATACGAAAGCTAAAACTATAAAACTCTTAGAAGAAAACACAGGAGTAAGTCTTTATGACTTTATAAGTTGTTTGTTTAATACCCTAAATTTGTGGTATGGCAGCCACAGGAAGCTAACAAACCATATAACCCAACAATGCTCCTCCTATGTATATCTCCAAGAGAATGCTAAATATGTGCACAAAAGCAAGCCCATGAATGTTCATAGCAGCATCATTCATGATAGCCCCAATGTGGAAACAACCCAACATCCACCAGCTGGTGAGTGGATAAACCAAATGTGATCTATCCACACAATGGAATACTGTTCAGCCATAAAAGGGGATGAAGTACTGCTACATGCTATGACTTGGATGAGCCTGGAAAACACCATGCTGAGTGAAAGAAGTCAGTCACAAGAGACCATGTATTATATGATTGCATTCACAAGAAATGTCCAGGAAGAGGCAAATCAATAGACAGAAACTGGATGAGTGATTGCCTAGGGTGGGAGTGGGATGGGAATAGGGGATGAGGAGGGACTGAAAGTAGGTGTGGGGTTTCTGCTTCGAGTGATAAAAATATTCTCAACTTAGATTGTGGCAATGGTTGCACAACTCTGAGAATATACTAAAAATTATTGAATTGCATATATACTGTAAATGGGTAAATTTATGATGATAAATGATCACTCAATAAAGCAGTAAGAAAAGAAAGGAGAAGGAGCAAGTAATAAAATTTTATCTTAGCCTTTGGCATATATTTCATTTATAAACAATGAGTAATTACGAATCATAATTATTTTAGATCTATCCTACCACAGCATAGACAGCAAACCTTATAACCAGCATCAGTAGGCTTCAAAATGAATCATTAACTTTGGTCTTTGATGCTGTGTTGTGAGAAATGTGACCGGAGGTTGATGGTTGAAGTTCCTAATAATAGGTTCAAATCCTAGCCCTTTTCCTAAGAGGAAATACTTGGCACCTAACAGGTTCCCCTCCTCACCCATTCTCGCTACTCACTTCATTGTATAAGGATTCGTGGAAACTGTGTTCTCCTCTGTTCTTTGGGGTCTTCCTGAGAGAAATTTCCTTCCCAATAACTTTACTATTTGTCAGTTTCCTCCAGTGTTTTGCCTCACTCTAAACAATTGAACGTGATAATTAGAACGTTCTGAAAATGATCTACCTTAAGACACGGCTTCTAAGAATGTTGTACATCTAAAAGTGGAGTCTTGTGGTGGCTGGAGACAGGGCCAGAGGAGGGCCATCACACACAAAGGCAGAGTCTCAGAGGGCACATGTAAAAAGAGCCCATCTCCGTCCCTCCCCAACAATACATGGGGACAGTTTGGCCTGGATCTAGGGCCGAATTGGAGTAGTTCTGAGAAGTCCTGCCAGGCATGACTGGGGGGATCATGGTGAAGTCACTGAGATTGTTCAGGTCCATTTGTGCACAGGATGCTTAGGTGGGCCCCTGAAGTAAGGCAGAGCCCACCCCAGTCAACATCCAGGTCAGTGAAGGGGACCCAGGAAGGGCTGGGCCTCTGTGTGGCTCTGTGCTAAGCTGCAGTTGCTATAGGCTTTGGCTCCTTTGCAGTCCAGCCCTTCAGCTGTCTCTTCAGGAGCCTGTTCAGTGGGGCTGACCCCTGCCTCCCTGGACCTAGACAAATTCTCTCTGGCCAGAGTGACTGATTAGGCATGGACATCTGACCCAAGCAGGTAAAAGGAAGCCCTGGTTGGAGCTTCGTAGGAAAGGGACACCCCTCTTCCTGGTGCTACAGGCCTGGAGCAAGAGTGATGTGGAGAAAGGCAGCCCAGGAGCTAAATTCTGCCTCTGACACTTAGCAGCTTTGTGTCTTTGAATAAATTATTTAACCTTTAGGAATCTCTGTTTCCTCACCTATATATATAATGAGAGGAATAATGTAGCCTCCACAGAGCTAGCATAAGGATTAAATTAAATCATGTAAATCACGAAGCACAGCACCTGGCCCCTAAGAGTCACTCAGCAATGACACATATTTGGAAAGAGTGCAAGGGGAGCCTTTGGCAGGAGGAAAGTAACTTGTCCAAGACACTGATGCAACCTTAAAGTTTCTCATCGTCGAACTACCTTTCTGGCCCAATTTACACTTGCACTATGGCTGATTATGCTGTTCTTTAGATAAGCAAATAATATAAATTCAGAACATTTGTGTCACTTCATTATGATGATTAATTATCCCATTGAAAAAGTACCTACCAGAATCTGTTGGTGCTGTTTTTCTACTTGATAGCCTCCAAAATGTATTATGCCAGGTCTGGCCTGTATGACCTTATTATTCACAAGTTTTGCATAAACCTCTATAAAAACAATGTAGATAAGCACATCATGAGACATCAAAGAAAATATTAAAGTTGCTCCTTATTAACATAGCTTTCTTTAATTTAGGGCATTTTAAGCATATGAAAGTTGTAGACATTGGATCCAGCTGTCAACAAGATTAATTATCTGTTCTAAATAAACTGAACTCCTTCTCCCTTTCTATTTTTAAACATCACTTGGGAGATACTATCATTACAATACAAATTCAGGCAGATTGTTACCTAGTGAAAGAATTTGCTCTTCACACATTTTGTACACGTCTTTGTCATAAAACACCAGCTCCTAAAGAGCACATGGCCTGTCTTTGCTCTGCCTAGCACTGAGATTACTTATTACGTAATGAATACCCAGCTCAAAGGATTCAAATACCACACACTTAATTTTATTACTATGTATTTAACTTTTATTTGATTTCCTCTGATTAGAATTACAATGTGATGTAGAGTAATACTAAAACTTAAAGCTCTGAAAAGTTAGCACTTGGAACGGTAAGTCTCAAACTGCTTTTGGTGTCATGTGAATGTCCCTTTTAAATGGCTGAGCTCACAAAAGTGTTCAGGTCTACAAAAATTTTCCCAGCTCTTTATTTAGGCAGCAGCAAACGTGTGGAGAAGGTACTGAGAACCCACTCTATGTACGTGCTTTGTGCCAGGCAGTGGTATGCATACATTTGTTTATAATCCTCACCCCAGCCCTTTGAGGTAGGTATTATTTCTACTTTACAGATGAAGGAGGTAAGACTTAACAAGGTTAAGAAACTTGCCTACAGCTGGTAATCAAAAATCAAAGCTAGGCATGGTGGCTCACACCTGTAATCCCAGCATTTTGGGAGGCTGAGACAGGAAGAGCGCTTGAGCCCAGGAGTTTGGGACCAGCCTGGGCAACACAGTGAGACCATCTCTCTACAGAAAATTTTAAAATTAGCTGAGTGTGGTAGTGTGCGCTTGTGATCTCAGCTACATGGGAGGCTGAGGTGCGAGGATCACTTGAGCCCAGAAGATCGAGGCTGCAGTGAGCTGTGATTGTACCATTGCTCTCCAGCCTGGACAACAGAACAACACTCTGTCTCAAAAGAACATAAAACAAACAAACAAACAAACCAAAAATCAAGCCCAGGTCTGTTGGATTCCAACCAGTAATCTGCCTTCCTCATGAATGTACTGTCCACCTTCTTACAAATGATAGCATTTGACTTTGACTGCATCCAAATCTTGTGAAGCGCAGACACCCTCACCCCATCCCTTTGATCATCATAATTCCAGGGTACATCTGAAGTGGGTGTGAAATGTTTGGTGTTTTTTTTTCTTTTCACCAGGTGAGCTGTCACTGTCATCCACTTGGGTCAAACTCAACAGCTAGAATGGGTTGAGGCTGGTGTGGTAGGGGAACTGATGATCTCCGTAGGTTATTATTTGGTCATTTTTAAGCACTGAAATTACCATATTCTGTAATTTTAAAAATTTATTTATTTTTATTTATTGATTATCTGTTTTTGAGAGGGAGGGAGTCTCGCTCTGTCACCCAGACTGGAGGGCAGTGGCGCGATCTTGGCTCACTGCAACCTCTGCCTCCTGGGTTCAAGTGACTGTCCTGCCTCAGCCTCCCAAGTAGCTGAGATTACAGGTGCCTGCCACCACACCCAGCTAATTTTTGTATTTTAGTAGAGTTGGGGTTTCACCATGTTGTTCAGGTTGGTCTCAAACTCCTACCCTCAAATAATCCAACCACCTTGGCCTCCCAAAGTGCTGGGATTACAGGAGTGAGCCACTGCACCCAGCCTATTCTATAATGTTTTTAATGTTGAAAGATTTTATTTTAGAGCCACAAAGTAGATATAAAACTGGCATTGTTCTTCTAATGCCCAGAAATGGTCAAGTATATCAATTTTCACTTGACAAGTTCTACAGTGACAACAGAACCATATCCAAATACAGTATTATGTCCCCACATTTGACATGGGCTTTGAAAGATGAGTGGTGGGTAACCAAGCATGTTAAGAGCTAGACCCAGGGCTCTGGTGGCTGAACACCAGCTCTCTACTTACTAGGTGTGCCATGTTGGGGAAATCATGTGGTCTCTTTGAGTTTTACCTTCTCCAAGAGTAAAATGTAAATAGATCCTACCTCATGATGTATTGTTGTGTGGATTGAATGGAAAGAATGTAGGCAAAATGATTATCCTTTTCCATAATAGCTATAGGATTTCTCAGGCTTTCCAGGCTACAAGATATGTACATGAAAAGGCAAAAAGGTCTGAAATGCATGTGGTCCGAAGGGCAGGAAGGAACCTCATGTAGCCAGAGCTAGAAATAAGTGGGGCATGGCGATGGGGATAGTGCTGGGTGGAGAGGTTCAGATTAGACAGTGAAGGGGGCCAAGCAAAGGAATTGTGACTTTATTCTGTATGCAA
Source organism: Piliocolobus tephrosceles (assembly GCF_002776525.5). Taxonomy (NCBI): domain Eukaryota; kingdom Metazoa; phylum Chordata; class Mammalia; order Primates; family Cercopithecidae; genus Piliocolobus; species Piliocolobus tephrosceles. The sequence goes on along the minus strand of NC_045444.1, from coordinate 1,626,365 downwards.
AGGGGGACTGTTGGGAGTTTGAGCAGATTAGGGATAAGAGCCAGCCAGGATTTTAGAAAGCAAACTGACAGGAGGAGAATGTGGTTGGGGAGGAGTCCCAGTGGCCCACTGAACGTGAGACGCAAGATAGGGGGAGCAGATAGGAAAGACATTAGAAGAAGTGGAAGCAACAGAACTTGATTAATTTACATACTCCACAAATATCTATCAGTTAAGCAGATGGATATAAATAGAATGACTGTTCTTAGTAATAAAAATTCGTATAAGCCTATAAAATGATATGGATAAATCTGCACTAAAAATCCCATTGTGCTTTCTGGACTTTGGCTCGCCTGTGAAGATGTGAGTTGTAAAGCAAATCTGTCTTCTAGCCACTTACTTGATTCCAGGAGGTGATTAGGTACTTCTTTTCTTTTCTTCGGCTCCTCCACTAGGTCCTTCAAGAGCTGGGGCGATGCATTATTAAAGGGTTCTTTAGCATTCTTTAGTCCTCTGGAGGTTTTCACCACTGCCATTTTCTCATGAAAAATGGAGTCTTCTTTTTAGAGCCAAAGGTCATGTCCTGGGGAGGAAAGAGCAGCAGTATAATCATCCATGAGAAACCACGCACATTGTTTTCTCTTTCTTTGATAAATGTACCTTGTCTCTGTGTAGTTTGCTGTGGTTCATGCCCTCCCTGGCTCTCCTCTCTGCGGGCCGTTCCATTCCCACACATGGCTGTCCCATTAATCTTCTTACATAACCCATCGCAACCCAATGTCATGCCATTGCTCCAAACCCTTCTGTGGTCCTTCATTCTCCCCAGGAGCTTTTCTTGAAATATACTTCTGAGATGCTTCTTGAGCTCATTGCAGGAGCCCAAGAAGGGAAAAATAAAGGCTCTCGGTCAAACAAATTTGGAAAATATTGATGTAGACAGTTAAATAAGACTTTTCTTTCAGAGATTTCTCCAAATGAGTTTCTTAGAGTATGTGACTATGGAAGTCTTTAACACTTGAAGGCACTGTTTACAGGACACTGGCATTTCAGAGTTACCCTCCTCCATCCCTCTGCTAACAGGGTGATGAGGAGGGGGGTGAGGAGGAGGGGGGG
>NC_045444.1:1566407-1620273 GCF_002776525.5 Piliocolobus tephrosceles | reverse complement strand
GAGGGGTGAGGAGGAGGGGGTGAGGAGGAGGGGGTGAGGAGGAGGGGTGAGGAGGAGGGGGTGAGGAGGAGGGGGTGAAACCTACGGCCAGCCAGGTGCCAGACATGGGTGCATTCCAGCTCTGTGGATCTCAGTTCATGGCAAACCCTGTGTCCTACTTGCCTTCCCTTATCACATTCATTTTAAGTTCCATTTTCTTCATGAAGTTCACAGTGATCCCAGTGATCCCAACACACTTTAACATTCTTTAGCAATCACTGCTTCTACTACTAATTTGGTGTTAATAATTTATAGCCCTTTAAGAACATTTTACAAATCTCACATTGCCTTATATATTCCACAACTAAATCTCTTAACTTGGGGCCCTTGTGCAAGCCATGGGGCTGGTCGGTGAAGCCTCTGAGATGGAATATTAAATAGTGTGGATCTGTATGTGTTTTTTTGGTTTTGTTTTTTCTGGAGAAGACTCATAGCTTCAGACTCCCGAGACGGACAGCATCAAGCGACACGCAGTGAATCTATGGAAGGAGGCGCTTAACAATCAGTTTCAGAAAGAAGTTCTCCCCTTCCCTCGCACCACCTCTCATAGCATCGCTGACGGCTGCATGGCCCTCTTCTCACCTGCTTCCCTTCCCTCCAGCTCTTAAACGCCCGCCCTAGGCTCACCCTGCAGCCCGTCTCCTCCCGGAGCCTCACATCCCCTGTGCTTCAGGCAGGCCCAGAAGCCAGGCGGTCTCCACGCCGCCCACACGCCGGCTAGCCCACCGCCCCGGTAGGCCTGGCTCCGGGGGTCTCACCGCCGCACCCCCGTCCCCTCGCCCCATCCTCTTCCGGACAGGCCCTCTTATCCCCGCCAAGTGCCTCCTCCCCTCCGCGACCTTTCATTCCACTCCTGCTAAGGGTCAGGGTCGCCCCAGGCCCGTGCACCGCCCCCCTACCATCCTCATGTCACCCTCTGGGCCCGACCTCTCCTCGGACCCAAGCGACGGCCGACCTGCGGCTGGACACCGCCTGCGGCGCCCCAGCGGCTGACCCCCGGCCACCCCGGCCACAGGTCCCAGGCCGCTCACCCTGGACGTGGTTCCCGGGCCGGATTCTGCAGGCGCCGGCGCCCGCTAGGAGCGTCGCCATGACGACGCGGACGCGCTCCCAGGGCTGGCGGCCGGGCGCGACCAAACGCCCCAGGGCGGGGGAGCCGGGCGGCTGCGGGCCAGGACCAGAGGCTGCGGGTGACTCCTGGGAGCTCGGAGCAGTTTGCCGGGCCTGGCCAAGAATTGACAGCGCGACTTATGCATGGGATGCGAATGGATTCCCGAGGGGACATGAGAAAGTTGGAAACACCACACACTGGAACCCTGCAAGAGCGGAGCGCGGGCGAGAAGCCGGACGGGGCGGAGCCGCCGGAGCCAGTGGGCGGGGCTTCACCTGACAGGCATCACTCTTGATGCCCACTTTCTTGTAGTTTGTTTTACATTTTCTGTTACGGTAAATTTCAAACATACACAAAGGCAGACCGACCGGTAAAATAGACCCTCAACACCCAGCTGCAACGATGATCAAACCCTAGCCAATCCTGTTTCATCCGTATCTTTCCCTGACTCCTAGTATTATTTTGAAGAAAATCCCAGATATCATTTCATCAATAAATATTTCAAAATATACCTCTAAAAGATAAGCGTTCTTTTAAAAAACATAACCACAATACCTTAGAAATTATAATTTATTAACATCTTCAAATTATCTCATGCCATATTTATTTTTAGAGTTTGAATCAGAATTCAAATACATTTTGCACATTGGAATAGATTGATGTGTCTTTTAGGTCTCTTCATCAACAGATTCCTCTTTCATCTCTTTTTTAGTTGTTGCAGTTTATTCATTGAAGAAACTGTTTCTGTCCTTGATACTGATATTTAAGAATTCAAATACAATTTGTATATTGAAATAGATTGATGTGTCTTTTAGGTGTCTTTTCATCAACAGATTCCTCTTGCATCTCTTTTTTTAGTTGTTGCAATTTATTCATTGAAGAAACTGTTTCTGTCCTTGATACTGATATTTAGGGGTTGTAAACATTAAACCGCGCCTGCTCCTCTGACCTCCTGCCCTGTCCATTCCACCCTGCTCATCCGTGAACATTATTTTTTTCAAAGACAACTCAAGCTTCTCTTTTCCCAGGAATTGTCCTTGTCTCACTCCCTGCTTGTACGGCTTTGATACTTGCTTGATGTTACTTATGGCTTCATGTTGATGAGAAGGTATAGCAAGGGTCCAGTGAGGGTACCTGTCTTGCTACATTGCCACTTGTGCTGGATGCGTATATTCCCTCCCTGCTCTTTCCCAATGAGAAATGTTCATTTTTGCCATCTTCCCATTCTCCAATTCTTCTCTGTCCCCCACCATTATTACTTACTAAAAGTCTCCCCATCTTTCAAGGCTAACTCTAGATAAGATCTCCTCTCCTCCCCACCCTCCTCCTAACCCACCAGTCCGGAAGGACTCTTTCCCTCCTCTGGGCTTCCATAACCCCTTGTTCCGCCATCTTTATCTCTATATTGACCCAACATGATTCATGTCTGTCACTTAAACTGCAGAATTCCTAAGGGAGAAAACTGTACCTTGTCTTAGGATCTCCCAAAGTCCTTGACACAGTGTTTTGTTTTTGTTTTCGAGACAGAGTTTTGCTCTTGTTGCCCAGACTGGAGTGCAATGGCACTATCTCGGCTCACTGCAACCTATGCCTCCCAGGTTCAAGCGACTCTCCTGCCTCAGCCTCCCGAGTAGCTGGGATTACAAGTGCCGGCCACCACGCCTGGCTAATTGTTTGTATTTTTAGTAGAGACAGGGTTTCGCCATGTTGGCCAGGCTGGTCTCAAACTCCTGACCTCAGGTGATCCGCCCGCCTCGGCCTCCCAAAGTGCTGGGATTACAGACATGAGCCACCGCACCCAGCCACTTTGACACAGTTCTTTGTCCATATTGATTTCTCAGTAACTGTTGGCCAAGGGGGTGAAACAATTCATTTGTTTATAGAGTAGGTTGCTTTAGTTCCTTCTGTTTTCTTGGCCCAAAGCTGTAGATTTCAGAACAGGTACTATGCTTCCCACAGTCCCAGACCTCTCCATCCAGCACAAATCACGAGATATTTGTTTTCATATACCTCTTTATTTTTAATTTTTTATAGAGGTGGGGGTCTTGCTGTGTTACCAAGACTAGGTTTGAACTCCTGGCCTCAGGCAATTTTTCTGCCTTAAACTCCATGTGCTTCTTAATGGATATTGGGTAGCACTTTTTCATTTGTACTTAACTTTCTTGAGAAAAATCACCAAAGTTCCTATTATGTATAGATAACCCATAGGTCTCTATATAAGCAGTAAATCCAATTGAATATTATAGTGTAGTGGACACTGCTGGTTGCCTACTTCCACTTTCTTTCTAATGGAACCACAGCTTTACTCAAGTTTCTCCCCAGTTCCCAGTTCTAACAGTAGACCCTGATTAATCTAGGTCAGGCCAGGCGTGGTAGCTCATGCCTGTAATCCCCAGCACTTTGAAATACTGAGGTGGGAGGATCACTTGAGCCCAGGAGTTTGAGAGAAGGCAGGGCAACATAGTGAAACCTCATTTCTACAAAAAATTTTTAAAATTACCCCAGTGTGGTGGCTCATACCTGTAGTTTCAGTTACACAGGAGGCTGAGGCGGGAGGATAGCTTGAGCACAGGAGTTGGGGGCTGCAGTGAGCTATGATCATGACACTGCACTCTAGCCTGGGTGACAGAGACCCTATCTCAAAACAAAACAAAACAAAACAATGCAATCCAGGCCAATTACGGAATTCCCAATCCCCTTGCCGACATTGCCTGTGATTTAGTTAGGGTTGGATACGTAGCCCCATTCTGGTCACAGGGACAGGAAAAGGGTTCTGGGGGTCTAGGAAAGACTTTCTTTCTCCTAAGAAAGATATACATAGATACAATATTTTTCTTCTTCTGGACTTCTGAGTGTCAGGAAGTGATTCTGGAACTGCAGCTGCCATCAGAGGCCATGAGGGGCCCGAGTGTTAAAGAGGTGACAAGGACAGGAGAACAAGGAGACAGAGAGACCCTGGGCCTGGATGATATCATTTCACTTCTATCTGTTTGGTCCTTGCATTCCTTTTTGTCTTTCTTCCAACTGAAAACAACTGACATATAATGACTTCTGGACACTTACTTCTCAAGGTGTAAACTGTGGCACAGGAGCCTGTTAGGAATGCAGAGTTTTGGGCTATCCCAGAATTTCGTTCAGGCTACTGGAGCAAAGCCTGCATTTTAATAACATTCCCCAGGAGATTCATAGGCACATTAAAGTTTGAGAATCATTAAACTGATGGAGCCTTACAATTATAGCTGTATTAGATAATCAATTATTTAATCAATTTATTTATGTGGTCCACAGTTATTTCGCTTAGAGTTTACAATGAGCAGAACACAAAGGTGTCACAGCATCTGCCGTATGAGTGCAATGAGACAAGTGTGATCAAAGGCATGGAAGCTATAAGCCTCAGTAGTACAGGGAGAGTCATTAATTTCCTTGCCTAAAACTCTTTGGTGGTTTCAAATTGTACAGAAGATAAAATTCAACTTCCTTAACACTCTTATTTTTTCCCCCACAGAAACAGGGTCTTGCTGTGTTGCCCAGGCTGGAGTGCAGTGGCACCATCACAGCTCACTGCAGCCTTGAACTCCTGGGCTCAGATGCGCCTCCCAGAATAGCTAGGACTATAGGTGCATGACACCATGCCTGGCTAATTTTTTTTTTAACTTTTTGTACAGACAGGGTCTTACTAGGCTACCCAGGCTGATCTTGAACTCCTGGACTCAAGTGATCCTCCTGCCTTAACTTTCCAGTATGCTAGGAATATAAGTGCAAGCCACAGTGGCTGGCAAAAAAATCCTTTACACTCTTTTAGGGCTTTGTAGGACCTAGCTGCTGGCCCCTTGCTTCATCTCCTCCTCGCCCTGCTTCATTATGTTCCCCCACCTCCCCTTTGCCTGGTATAGAGAGTGAAAGCTGGCTGCAAATTCTTTGGCACTGCTCCCAAGAAGAGGCGGGGTCTCTGTCCCCTCCTCCTGAGTCCGGGTGGGTCTATGACTGCTTTAACTGCCCAGTGGCGTCCTACCTGAATTCTTGACACCAGAATTTGTGAGCTATAATCAAATGATGTTTTTCATTCCTTTGAGTTTTAGGATAGTAGGTTATTCTGTAGCAATAAATAATGAGAAACTTGGCTGATTCCTACTCAGCCTAAGGGTTTCTTCCTCAGAGGGGCCTTTCCTGCCCTTCTTTCTATATCAGGTCTTGCACCTTCGTGCTGTTTCCAGTACTGTGTTCTTTCCCTTCATAGCTGTCTTGGTCTATTCTGGCTACTATAGGAAAATCCCTTAGACCGGGTTCTTACAAACCACAGAAATGTATTTCTCATGGTTCTGCAAGCTGGTAGGTCCAAGATCAAGGCACCAGCACTTTTAGTGTCTGCTGAGGGACCACTTTCTGGTTCATAAATGGAGACTTCTGGCTGTGTCCTCACGTGGTGAAAGGGGTAAATGAGCTCTTAGGCCTGTTTCATAAGCCCAGTTCACTTAGGCCTGTTTCAGTCAGCCCATTCACAAGGGCTTTGCCTTCATAATCTAACATGTTCCCAAAGGCTCAACTTCTGAATGCCATCACCTTGCCGGTTAGGTTTCAACAAAGGAATTTGGGGGGACACATTCAGACCATAGCTGCTGGGTTTACCTCTTTGACATCTGTCTTCTTGGACTGTAAGTTTAGTGAAGGCTGACTAGTTCATCGCAGTGTATGCAGTGCCTTGCATACTACCTGGCACATCCTGGGACCTCAAAAATACTTGTAGAATTCACTCATTAATGAGTTATACCAAGTAATTGCTAAAGTTTAAATTATATATATCTTTGGAATATGGGTAATATAGTCATGTGGTTCAAAATTCAAGAAGTAAAAAATCTCTCTCCTTCCTCTGCCTTTTGCCATCAAGTTCTCTTTCCCGGAGGTAACTCATGTTACCAGATTTGAATTTATCTTTATAGGAATATAGTACACATATCAAAGCAATTGTGTGTATGCTTGTATTTGTAAGAAGTTTATCCCTTGTTTATTTTATTTATATATTTTTGAGACAGTCTTCTTTGTTACCCAGGCTGGAGTGCAATGGTGCAATCATGGCTCACTGCAGACTTGACTTTCCAGGCTCAGGTGATTCTCTGGCTTCAGCCTTTTGAGTAGCTGGAACCACAGGCATGCACCACCATGCCTGCCTCATTTTTTATACTTTTTTGTAGAGATGAGGTTTGGCTATGTTGCCCAGGCTGGTCTGGAACTCCTGGGCTCAAGTGTTGAGGGAAGCCCACCTCGGCCTCCCAAAGTGCTCGGATTACAGGTGTGAGCCACTGTGCCTGGCCTTAACCATTGTTTAAAAAACCCAAATTGCTTACTTTTGTGACTCCCTTTTCTTCACTTAAAAATATATCCAAATGATTATACCATACCTGTACATGAAGTACCTCCTCATTCTTTTTTATGACCACATAATATTCCATATTTCTTTAACTAGTCCCCCATTGTTGGATATTAGGTTGTTCCTGAACTTTTGCTTTTATAAGCAATGTTTTACTTATTTTTATAGATGTGCACATCACTTCTACAGACACATATGTACATCCATTCATATACATATGAGTATAACTGAAGCAAAAGTTTCCAAAGTTGAATTGCTAAGTCAAAAAATCTGTGCATTTGTAATATTGATAACTATTGCTAAATTGTCTTCCATGGGTGTTGTATTAACTTCTACTCCTATTTGTAATGCATAGGAGTGCTTGTTTCTTTACAGCCTCAGTGAGTATATTATAAAACCTTTATATTTTCATCAATCTGATGGTAAAAAATAGTATTTCAGCGAGGTTTTATTTTGCATTTCTCTAATGATGAGTGAAGGTGAGCATATTTTCATATGTTTAGGAGACATTTGTGTTTTCTTTTCTATAAAGCCATGTCCCTTACTCATTTTTCCATTTGGCTGTTGGTCTTTTTCTTATTGAGTTGTTGGAGCTCTTTATATATTAGAAACATTCATCCTTTGTTTTGTGATAACTGTTGCAAAATTTTTTCCCAGTTTGACATTTGACTGTGCTGTTAATAGGTTTTACTTCGCAGAATTAAAAATTATGTTGTGTTTATTATCTATTGCTCCATAACATATTACTCCAAAACTTAGTGAGTTGAAACAACTATAATTCTTTATTTTTTCTTATGTTTTTTTCTGGGATAGAAACTTAGACAAGACACAGCAGATATGGTTTGTTTCTGCTCCATGGATGTTTGGGGCGCCAGGTGGAAGATATGAAAGCTGGAAGATAGAATCATCTAAAGTCATCATAGGGGCAAAGGAAATTTTTCCCTTGCCCCTCTGAAGGTTTGGGTCTGAAATAAACAGGAAATAGATTAAGGGGAGAAAAAGCATGCCAATTTATTTACATGCACACAGGTATCACAAGAAGGTGAGTATCCAATAACCCAATGAAGTCTAGAAGCTTATATAGTATTTTGAGTTATAAAAAGAGAATTAAATGTTCCTGGGAGATGCTGGTGACAAACTATGGGAGGGTGAGAGGAGGAAATGCACTGTGAGCAAAGGTTATCTTATTGTGCAGATAAGGTCTCTCAGGTAACAGCCATCAAAAGAATAGGTGACTGCCTGTGGTAATCTCTGTCTTGGAAAGATATCAGACCTTCATCCATCTTTGGGCAGGTAAAGAGGCTTCAGAGAAAAACCTTTGCTTATATCTGCTGTTTACTTTACTATCATAGATAGATATAAATTTCCTTTATAAAAGGACAGCTTTCAAAACTATTCCTATCTACAGTTCTCTAAATAATCAACTTGAAATATGCCAAAAAAGGATATTCTGGGGTGGCATATTCTGACTGCCCACAGCATCATCTGGTGGTTGATCCTAAAGCTGTCAGCTGGGAGCCTGACAAGGCTCTTGGCCAACATAGTCATATGTGGCCAGACTTCCTCACAACCTGGCCACAGATCCCAAAGGCAAGTGTCCCAGGAGAGAGCCAGGCTTAAGCTATATTTCCTTTTATGACCTAGCCTTGGAAGTCAGTCATGGAGCATCACATCCACCTCATCCATTAGTTGAGGCAGTTATGAATGCCCACCTAGGTCTAAGAAGAGGAAACATAGACTCTACCTTTGGATGGAGGAGTGTCAACATCTTTTATTTATTTATTTATTTTTGAGACGGAGTCTCTGTTGTCCAGGCTGGAGTGCAGTGGCACGATTTTGGCTCATTGCAACGTCTGTCTCCCTGGTTCAAACGATTTTCCTACCTCAGCTTCCCGAGTAGCTGGGACTATAGGTGTGCGCTGCCACACCAGCTAATTTTTATATTTTGGGTAGAGATGGGGTTTCACCATGTTGGCCAGGCTGATCTCGAACTCCTGACCTCAGGTGATCAGCCCGCCTTGGCTTCTCAAAGTGCTGAGATTACAGGTGTGAGCCACACTGCACCCAACCAAGTGTCAACAGTTTGAGCGAATACCACAGTCTCTGTTCTTCTGGGGGTAATTGTGGATGTGAGGCTGCAGAACTGCTGTAGCCACCTGGCCACCATCTTGATGTTATCCAACTCCAAGGAGGGCAGAGCCAAGAGAACCATAGGCAAACAGAGGCTGGTCCATGCATGAGTCCACCCTGAAAACAGGCTCTGTGTCTGCACTCTCGTTATATGAGCCACGAAACAACTTAATTGCTGTTTAAGCCAGTTTGAGTCAGGACTACTGAAACTAGATTTGCCTGATGTCAACATTCTTGTCTTTATTTCAAAGGCCTTATCAGGCGGAAATGTGGGGAGTCTCTGGGAGGTGGGGGTGCACCTGACCTTTCTTTGCTCCATCCAGTGAAGGTAAGGCCTTGGGAAGACTAGTAACCATGTCTTTCAGGCATGGTTCTTATTTGCTCTCTTTTATTTAATCTGTGTTAATTATAATAATTCATATAAATATTCAAAAGGATGCTGACAAATGGAGGAGAGAACTAAGAAAAGTAAAGAAAAGCCTGCTTTCCTGAGAAAGCCAGTCCACATTTCCAGAGTGTAAACAGTGAGCCTGGGCCATAGTAACCTCATTAAAATGTTAGTGTTATACCTTTGTACTTCAGGACTGAATAGGAAATCATGCTTGTCCCATTATTTATGGCTCATCAATAATACATTAGCTCAGCTCCCAGTAAAGCTGACATTCAGGAGAGGACAGATTGTTTTGTTTGGTTTATTCAAAACCCCAAAGGGGCAGAGCAAGTTCATTGCACTTGTGTAGTCATGTGGTGAAGACCTTAGACCCAGACACACAGGGGTAGCCAATTTCTCACTTCCTTCCCAGAGCTCTCCTTCCCCCTCACCACCCCCTACCCTCACTCCTGGCCCCAAATCAGCTGCTTCAGGTCAAAGATCACGTCACCAGAAAGCCTTCCCTAAGTATAAGTCAGAGCTCTTTCAGTTACAAGTTATGGAAATTGATTTAAACAGTCGAAATATATGGGAAGGGGGTAAGGGTGTGGGGGGGAAGAGAGAGAGAAGCGTCAGTCACAGCTGCATCTAGGTGCCACATGATGGTATCAGGATTTTGTCTCACACTATCTCTTGGTTCTCCCCAGCCAAGTTGGCTTCATTCTCAGCCAGGATCTCCTCATGCTGTATAAAAGGCTACCATCTTCCTTTTAGCTTGATCATCCTACCAACACATAGGTTTTGTTGGTGCCACTCCTATTGGTCCACGTTGAGTCCTGTGCCCATCCCTGAAGAAATCACTGTGGTTAGTTGGTTGAGGGTTGGGGTAAAGCTCTTTATTCAGGACTGGGTCATGTGCTCACTCTTGGGGTTGCTCATGGAGAAAGCCCCACCCAAGTTACATGGTCTGAGATTGGGGAAAAGGATGTTCTTATGCCAGAAGAAGGGGGAATGAAGTCTGGACAGCAAAACCAACAGATGTCCGTTAACTTGAATCTTACAACATCGTTGATATTCAAATGTATTTGACCTGCAAAAATGACAGCTGATACGACTCAAGCTAATGCATTAATCCTCCCAGCTTGGCCTGGTCTCTTATTATATGCTATCATAGAATTTATCACAATTTGCAATATCATCCACCATACATTCTGCAGTTGCTAGTGTCAGCCATCCAATAGGTTTGCTAAATATGTGATTACGCAAGTCTCTTAATTCCTTAATACCAGCCTCAGTCATCTTTCTGGGCCTCCTGGGAGGGGTGCTATCATAGCATCCTGGCTTTATGTGGGTCTGGGGCTGCCAAAGGCAATTTCCTCAGGTCTCTATCGTCTTAGCATAGCACCTGGGATGGGCGTTCAGTAAATACTCATCCACTGAAAGTTCTCCAACAAGTGTTTATTGCTGTTGGAAAAATGCAAAGAAACATAAGTCATAATTGGAAAAGTAATTAAAAGTAAGATCTTCTGTCAACCTGGTGAATCTGCTCCACAAAATGAGGAAAACAATGAAACTATTTTATGATGGAAGAAGCATCAAGCCAGACTGTGATGTGCATCACTGGCAATCCACAGGAATTTGCCAAGACAGACAGAAACCTCGCCCTTTTATATGGCCAGGCAGATATAACCTTTTATAAACATGTAATTGTCTTAATCAAATAGAAAAAGAAAATATTTCAGATTTCCTAATTGTAAGAAGCAGGAAATCACAACGAGGAGCCAAATGCCTAGGCTAAACCCCCACAGGGACAGGAAGACAGGGGATCATCTCCTGGGTGTTCACATTTCAGTGAGATGGATCTAAGCCCTCCAAGAAAGACATTCCTGGGATGCAAACTGGCAAGAGGCTTGTTTAGGTTTTAAAAAGATTTGCAAATATCTCAAAGACGCAGAGAAATGATTCCTTATTCTGTTTTTTTCTGTTTTTGTTTTTATTGATACATAATATTTGTACATATTTATGGGGTACGGGTGACATTTTGTGACATACTTAGACCACGTAATGATCAAGTCAGGGTCTTTGGGGTGTCCATTACCTCGAGTATTTACCATTTCTGTGTGTTGGGAACATTTCAATTCTTCTTTTATGGCTATTTTGGAATATACATGATTTTGAGACTCAGAAAACAATAGCCCAAAATGAAGGCCTCAGAAGCAAAGGTTTTTCTCTGACCTTCTCTTGCCCACCTATCTCTCAGTCCTGTTCTCTCCAAAGGCCAGCCACTGAAACTGGTCCTTTTCCCTAGGGCAGATCATAGAAAACAGAACCCCCTTTCCCCAAAGCCAATCACAAAACCAAAAAATATTACTCTAACTTTTCCTCTGCCTTTCTGTATAAAAACTGGCCATAAAGAAATCATCTGACTTCGGCTGGGCACGGTGGCTCCCCCCTGTAATCCCAGCACTTTGGGAGGCCAAGGTGGATGGTTCACGAGGTCAGGAGATTGAGACCATCCTGGCCAACATGGTGAAACCCCGTCTCTACTAAAATACAGGAAAAAAAAATATTAGCTGGGCATGGTGGCAGGTGCCTGTAATCCCAGGTATGGGGGGCTGAGGCTGGGGAAATGCTTGAACCCGGGAGGTGGAGGTTGCAGTGAGCCAAGATCGTGCCATTGCACTCCAGCCTGGTGACAGAGCAAGACTCCGTCTCAAAAAAAAAAAAAAAAAAAAAAACCATCTGACCTCGTTTGACTGTAGGTCATAGGACCTCCATTCTGGAGGACTGCCCTGTACCCAGGAGGAAGGAATGCTGCTCAGAGAGGCCAAGAAGAATCTATGTAGATAGGCCTTGCTTGGCATTTCCACTCAGTCTGTTAACTTTAGTTCAGACCCTTTTTGTCCAATCATGTTTCTACACGGCTGTCCATACTGAACCTGAGCATAAAAGTGGACAATTTCCCTGGTAGCTTGGGTCTTCATTCTAAAGGCTCCTATGTATACACATTAAATAAATTTGTATGCCTTTTCTCCAATCAATCTGCTTTTTTGTGAGTTGATTTTTCAGTGATCCTTCTGAGGACAAAGGGGAATTTTTCCCTTGGCCCCAACAGTCTGGCTCTGTGAGGAGAATCATCAAAGTCGCTTTGCTCTTCTGGAAGCCATAGTGAAGGGAATCCAGAACCTAATCAGCAGGCGTAAGAGTCAGAATTTCTTACCAGTCTGGCTCCCAGCTTCTCTCTCTGTGCAATTAGGTCAAGCAGACAGTAAAAATCATTGTTTCCTCTGCAAAATGTTTACTGAAGAGAGAAAAGGCTTTGTGTGACTAGTCTTGGTCTAGTGTACTTTTTGGTACTTTGTGGTATGAATATTCATATCATTTGATCTCTTTTCCCCAGAAAGAGTCTTTGTTTTTGTCTTTCTGTGTCGTCATAAAGAGGACTACCAGATAAAGTCCCCTCTCATCTTGTTTATATCCTTGAAAGCTTGACTTGTGACCAAGTGGGAGCACTCTCTCTTGGTCTGTGCCATCCGGGGGGGCATGATTTGTGGGTCTTCTCAGGGGGTGAGCCTGAAAATGGCTGAGAACCTGAGACTTTTTTTTTTTTTGAGGCGGAGTTGCCCAGGCTGGAGTGCAGTGGTGCAATCTCGGCTCACTGCAACCTCTGCCTCCCGGGTTCAAGCGATTCTCCTTCCTCAGCCTCCTGAATAGCTGGGATTACAGGTGCCCACGACCACCCCTGGCTAACTTTTTTGTATTTTTAGTAGAGACGGAGTTTTGCCATATTGGCCAGGCTGGTCTCAAACTCCTGACCTCAGGTGATCTGCTTGCCTTGGCCTCCCAGAGTGCTGGGATTACAGGTGTGAGCCACTGTGCCCAGCCTGACCTGAGACTTTTTGCTGTGAGTATGTCAAGCTCTTGGGAGATTTTGTCTTAAATCCCACCCATAAGTGGCTTTTGTTGTCTCAACCAACCCTTATTGTGGGGAAAGTTCAGTCCCAGGAGGACCTACACAGTGTCACAGGGTCTGTGACTGGTGAACCCACCACAAATTTGTGGGTTACCGGAGGCAAACACGATTCTTAACCATCTGTGGCAACAAGAGTTTTTTGCTATCTCGGCCTGTTCCTGGGAGTGAATTTTTTGGGGAGCAGGAGGATTGCTTCCTCTCTGAAAAGCATATTGGATTGAGTCGCTCTTGGAAACACCATTGAAAATTAATCCTACACGATTGAAAATTAATCAGTGCCCAAAAGATGGATCTTTTAAATTGGAAAGACTCCTAAGTTTAAAAAGAAATTTTAGAGATCTTTTATTCTAAACAATTGATAAGATCCAATCAAGGGAAAGACACATAATGGGGTCATGGCTAGCCTTAAAAATTCTCCTTCCTAAATGAGAGAGCAAAACTCTGATGAAAAACAAAGTTAAAAATCCTTTGTGTCCTCAAACTTCCTGCTTTGGTTTCCCTATGGTATCAACATTAAATGCCATTCCAGCTTGTGATCTAGTGACTAGGGATCAGCACTTTCACTGCTGCAGCCTGGGTTTAATTCCCAGCCAGAGCACCAGTCCCTGCAAATTTAAGTTCTTTAGCCCAAGAGAAGAAACATTTATAAAATTTGGTTTGGTATTTGTGTGATTCTTGGCTTTTGGGGTACTCATTTGTTATTGATCCTTTCCCTTTCCTTGGACAGCTTTTGATCTCCTGTCTTCTGTCTGTAGAGGAATATAGGGATTTGGGGCCTTGGTCTGTAGACACTCAGCTGAGACCCTAAAAAATATGGCCAGACAAAAATATGGGTTGTACTAACAAAATTTTCCTTTTTTTTTTTTTTTGAGCTGTCTTTAGGGTGGTTCTGGATCTTGTAAGGACTGCTTTGCACCTCTTTAGATACCCCTTGTGTATCATTGGTTAAGTCATAACCTTCATTAAGGTTTACTGGCTTTGGGAAGTCACTTAGGTAACTTTGTTTTTAAAAAAGATCAAAAGCTATAAACATCAGCTGTATGTCCCAGCTAAAATCTGATAATAAAATGTTAAAAAGGATTTTTAAAAAGAGCTCAATAATAAAAAGTTTACATAATTAAAACTGGTATTTAGGCTGCATATGTATACATACATATTGTTTAAAGGCTTCTGTTCTCTCTCTGTAGAAACTTCTTAGTTGACTGAATTCTTTTCTTCTTAAATCCCTGTTAACTCTATGTACTGCCCATGTCTGTTTTTCTATTTACTTCTGTCTGTCCCTCCCTCTTGTCACCTTTGATGCCATATGAGGGGACACAAAACAGTTTCTAATAGCTTGAGATTCCTGAACGAACATAGAAAAGGTGACCCAGACTCCTCTTTTTGGAAGGAATCTCTGTTTTATCTCATGAAACCTCATATGTTATAAATGAACAAATTTCTCTCAAGCCTAAAGCACTACTCTCTTTTACATTAAACTGCTTTATCTCTTTGGTTTTAAAATACATACATGTCTGCATGTGTATGTTACATGTTGTGTCTACATACATGTATATGTCTATACATATGCTTATATATTATCTACACATGATACCAAATTAACTTAAAGATGAGTGAGCACTCATAAATTAAATAACTAGCACAAATACTTTTCAAGTTCGTGTGACTTTAGTAACCTGTGGTAAATAGAGCTTTCAAATTTTTGGTAAAATAAAATTAAAATATCTTAACAATTTAATTTAGACATTCTTTGCCTGGGTTTATTGGTCAGACAGGTTTAGACTAGAAATGTGGAGGTCTCTGAGACTAGAGACCTTCAACTTGGAGATCATAAAGCTGCTGCTTCTATGATTTTTTTGATAGTTACTTAATTTCTCGGTGAGCTTATAAAAGCATGAAAGTGTGGTTTTTGTCGAAGGGAAAATAATTTTATCTAATTAGAGCACTTTAAAGGTTGTTTTCAATTGAAGGAAAAATGATAGATAAAACTATAGACTATAGTTTGTTCTAACCATTAACCTTTGTTTTTCTTTTGTTTCCATAGAAATTCCTGTGAGGTTTCATCCACATAACGTGACTACTTTGCTAGCCAAGCCTCCTCTTCTCTCTCTCTTACATCCTGTCTTGCCACTGTCATCTGATTTACCACCAAAACCTGGTTTTGGCCATGTTCTGAGTCCCTGCTCTTTCTGTAACCTCAAGATGATATATAAGCCTCTGTACTCTCTTAGGGAGTAGGCAATCACTCTGTGGTTCTCTGTAAATATGTAATAAATTTTGCATGCCTTTCTGCAATTAACTTGTGCTTTGTGAGTTGATTGTTGAGTGAACTTTCAGAGGGCTACTCAGGCCTTGGATTCCCTTAACTGTGGCTTCCAGAAGAGCAGAGCTTTGGTCCTACCAGCTGTGCCTAACTGTAGGGGTCAAGGGAAATTTTCTCTTTTGCCCTTTGAAGGTAAACTTTCAAGTAAACTTTTGACTACTGAGCTCTTTTTAAAAATTCCTTATAAATATTTTATTATCAGATTTTAACTGGGACACACAGCTAACTTTTTTTGGTTTAAACAAAAGTTACCTTTTAAGTGACTTATCAGTAAGCTGTAATGAAGATTATGATTTAACCAAGGACACACAAGGGGAGACAGCTCAAAAAAAAAAAAAAAAAAAAAAAAAAAGGAAAGTTTTGTTAGTACAACCCACATTTTTTGTCTGGCCTTATTTTCTGGGGTCTCAGCTGAGTGTCTATAGAGAAAGGTCCCAAATCCGTGTGTTCCCTTATAGACAGAAGACAGAAGATCAAAAGCAGCTCCTGGTAAACTCGGGGGATTGAAAAAAACATCTAGCAGAGATATGATAAACCTTCAGGAAAGTTTATAATAGAAACCCAGGCAAAAATGTCTAAATTAATATCTGAAGGCATTTCTATTTTATTTTACCAACAGTATTGAAACTCTTTATTTGCTGAAGATTATTAAAGTCATGTGGACTTGAAAAGCATTTGAGCTTATTAACATGAGTACTCATTTATTTATAAATCAATTTGATACTCATGTAGACAGTCTATAGACAGACATATACATATACATGTAAAGATACAGATAGACACACAATCTTTATAGTATTGATTTTATAATTTTGGGCACAAGACAAGTAAAATTCACTGGTTTAAAAGGACGGCTGGATTCAAACTATGCCTTTGTAAATGGAATAAGTTAAAGGTTATTTGTCCCACATGGTCCAAGCACTCACTGAATTTTAGAGAAAGCAAGGTAGCAATTTACATTCCAAACACACACACACACAAAAACACACACAAAGAGAATTTAAGCTTTTCAAGGGGTTTGGGTGTGTTAGAGGAAGGTTAAAAATGGATGTCAAAGTAATACAAAATCATAGGAATTTACCATAGAATTTTATAAAGAGATCAAGTTTATTTAGATAGGTAGCTTTTAATTTAGTGTCTGTTTTCCAGCTGGACCACTGGGATCAGGGTGGAGCCCATTAAGGATCAGGACCAATGAAGCATTTACAGTTTTTAGTGCCTAATGATTTAAATATGTGAAAAGCAGGCACAATTGAAGGCAGAACATTTAGACCCTTAAAGATTGAGGATCTCACTTTTATATTGATTTCCAGGTCCCCAAAAGGAGGGAAGCACATGCAACACTTTCAGAGTGCACTTTGCTACAAAACATTATAAGTGTTTACACCACGCATTTCTTATCTAAACACAAAGAAATGAGTAGCCTCCTGTAGTAATAACCATTTACTCTAAATGAGTGCTCTCGGCCACCTCCAAAACTGCAGCTGTTGCCAGTCATCACGCATACACCAAGGTCAGGTGTGGTTTTTGTCTCTCTCACACTAAAAAGCAATCTCTGGTATCCCCAAAAGCCAAAGAGAACAGGTAACACAATACAAAAGAGAGCAGAGTTTTAGACATGAGAAAAATCTGTTTACAACTCTTTAGACTCTACAGGAAGACAGAAGACCACCAAAAGAGGGCAGTGGTACTTTTCCTATGTTCCTTAAAGTGTTAGATGTCAACCCTAGATCCTTTCTGTGGTACTGAAGGCAGCAAAGAGAAAGAAAGAATAGGGAGGAGTAGAAGCAAATAAAATAACAATCCTTAAGAAGGGAAGTAAACACAAGGACCAAGCACATAATTTCGGTCCACTGGAAAAAAAAAAAATCCAAAAAACAAGATCCAAAGAGAAAAAGCAAATTTTTTTTCTGCTCCGTGTGTGTGTGTGTGTGTGTGTGTTTAACAGATTGGCCATAGAGCTCTTTTTATAAAAATTCCTTTCAAATCTCTTATGATTAGATTTTAGCCAGGACAAAAGGCTGATATTTCTGACTTTTGAATCTTTTTTTCCCAAAGACACCCTCCCAAGTGACAAAGCAATATCGCTAAAAGTCAAAAGTTGTGCAAACATCAAACCAAAAGGAACTGGTTCCCTGACCGGGAATTGAACATCGGCCATAGCAGGGAGAGCTCCAGACTCCAGATCCTTGCTCCTAGACCACAGGATGGAGTGCTTTTATTTACTTCGTTTCCTTTTACTTTTAGCAAATCTTCCAGGTGATACAAAGCAGGTAGTTTGAGCATTTAAAGGATTGTTTTAATTTTTAATTTAATTAATTTATTGATTTTTAGACTTTTTTTTTTAGATGGAGTTTCACTCTTTTTTTTTTTTTTCTCCCGGGTTCCCGCCATTCTCCTGCCTCAGCCACCGGAGTAGCTGGGACTACAGGCGCCCGCCACCTCGCCCGGCTAGTTTTTTGTATTTTTTTAGTAGAGACGGGGTTTCACTGTGTTAGTCAGGATGGTCTCGATCTCCTGACCTCGTGATCCGCCCGTCTCGGCCTCCCAAAGTGCTGGGATTACAGGCTTGAGCCACCGCGCCCAGCCTGAGTTTCACTCTTGTTGTCCAGGATGGAGTGCAATGGCAGGATCTCGGCTCACTGCAACCTCTGCCTCCTGGGTTCAAGCAATTCTCCTGCTTCAGCTTCCCAAGTAGCTGGGATTACGGGCATGTGCCACCCGCCTGGCTAATTTTGTATTTTTAGTAGAGATGGGGTTTTTCCATGTTTTGGTCAGGTTAGTCTTGAACTCCTGATCTCAGGTGATCCACCCGCTTGGACCTCCCAAAGTGCTGGGATTACAGGCGTGAGCCACCGTGCCTGGCTGCATTTAAAGGATTTTTAACTTGTTTCAGATCTGATCTTGTATAGCACATTCCCTGGATATTAGCATTTCAACATCAGTGTCAGTGATTACTCCTGGTGCAGGAAAGATTCATTGGAACCTCATTTTTATAAGCTCAACACTTTTATTTTCATCCATTTCCCCCTTTAAAAGACTATTGATCTTTTAATTACCTGTTTTATTACCCTAAGCAATTGTCAGCTAGGCAACAAAGTTGTGTTTTGGAGACTCATCTTGTTCATTGAGTGGTCTTTTTAATTGGGCACAGAACGGCTCAGATCCAGATGCGGTTCATAGTGACTCTGGAACTGCCACAGTAGGAGTTTCAGGGAAGGCCTCAAAGACCCGGGGAACTTCTTCAGGTGTTGATGATGGACATCTTTGGTTTGCCTCCTGAATGAAAGGCAATTTTTCTCAGAATTTATTTTAGAAGACTTTTGGGTGCCACTGGGGGCAAGTCCCCCATTTAAGTGGTCTAGTTCTACAGACAGCTTTTTCTGATTGTGTGTGCAAATAAATTGCTTTAGGTATTTCAAGAGATTCCCTCTCCACTTTTTCTTGTGGTCACAGTTGCTTATGACCATCCTGGATTAGGCGGGTCCCCTCTCCCAGACATCCACAAGACAGTGCCCCATGAGTGTTGTACACAAAGCCAGCTGCTGGTTAACTCAAAGGAGTTGGTCACAAATGCAAAATCAAACCCGAATTTCAAAAACAGGAAAGCAGCTACAACGTTTAAAGTATGCTATGTAAAGCAAGACCGCAGGCGCCTAATGCCAATCCTTTGACCCAAACCTCCGTTGTGAGACAGAGGCAGAAAAGCTTTGACCCCAGTCCTGAGACAGAGGCAGAAAAAAAGCCATTCTCTGCAGTGCTCTTCACCTAAACCTCCTGTCCAAACACGGACTGAAGCCCTCACTCTTAAAGGAAAGAGAGGGTCTGAAAAACAGCCCCCAGAAAGTCTAATCACCAACCAAAGAGTAGGAGGTTCGAATGTAGGAGAACATCTGAAAGACCCAGTGGGGCTTCTGAAGAGGGAATGTTTGTGCTGGTACCAAGTACTGCTTTCAGAGAGAGACACCAGCTGGTCTGGGGGAGTCACGCTGAATCCTGCCGACATATGCCAGATATGTCGACCTAAAAGGAAGAAGCTGAGGCAAAGTTAATATAAGTAGAGCATTTATTTGGGCCAAGCTTGAGGACTGCAATCCAGGAGCACAGAATCAAGTTGCTCTGAATTATCAGCAGTTACAAGTGAATTTTTAAAGGCAGAAAAGAGGGACAGGGAATGGGCTGATGCAAAGTTGTTTGTTAGGAATTCTCATTGGTTTACAGGAATAACATTGATTAGTGTTTGGTTATACATGGTAAGCTATAGTGTATGGGTTATAGTGTCTAGTGTGGCATTATTAGGTTAATTTGTAGCTATTTGTGGCAATAGCAAGTGATTTCAAGAGATTAATACATAAGCCAGGCGTGGTGGCGCACACCTGTAATCCCAGCACTTTGGGAGGCCAAGGTGGGAGGATTACTCAAGCCCAGGAATTCGAGAGCATCCTGGTCAACATGGTGAAACCCCATCACTACTAAAAATACAAAAATTGGCCGGGTGTGGTGGCACACACCTGTATTCCCTGCTACTTAGGAGGCTGAGGCAAGATAATTGCTTGAACCCGGGAGAAGGAGGTTGCAGTGAGCTGAGATGGCACCACTGCACTTCAGCCTCGGCGACAGAAACAGACTTTATCTCAAAAAACAAAAAACAAAAAAAAAAAAAAAGAAAGGAAGAAAAGAAAAAAGATAAAGATAAATACATAGGTCAAAGTGGGGAGGAAGATGTGAATATGGTCTCATTTTAATGTCTTTCTGGGCCTGATGATTAAAAGGATTTGCCTTCCTCAAATAACAGTTTTCTCAATACCATCTTGAGGTTACAGAAAGAATGGGGGGCTTAGATTGTGGCAATACAGGTTATTGAGTGGGGTAGAAGGGTCATTCTGTTGAAGGGCAACATGACTTCTAAGAAGAATGAATGGATGGGGAGCAGAGATTAGCTGGTAAATAGCTTCCTTTGGAATTGAATGAGTCTGAGACACAAACATCTTGTAAAAGGGTCTCTTCAGGTGTGGTTACATTCTTGGTCTTCTTTTCTGCAATAGATGATGAGATACCAGGGAGGAGAAGAAAAACAATTGTTCTTGGTGGGCCCGGACTTTAGGCAGATAAAGGAACTTCAGGGAAAAACTTCATCCTATACTTTGGGAGAGACAGGGGTTAGCAGGGCGGGGGCGGGGGTGTAGAGGGGAAGGTCAGAGAGACCTGAAGCCTTCTTTAGTTCATCATGTCAAAACGTCATATTTTGGGGTAACAGTTTCTGAGCCCCAACAGCTCCTACAGGTGACCCCTCTCCCGAGAACAACTCTTGCCAGCTTTTAGAAGCGCTGCTTTCGCTCTTTGCCCCTTGTTAAAGAAAAAGTTATTCCGACACTTGCTAAAATGGTAAGGATGATTTCCTTCAAGACTATAGCAACATGGGCTTTGCAATGGGGAGGAGCAATCGCTCTACTCCAAATACAACCAGGATAAGTGAGGATTTACAGCCAAGGAGCACGGTAAGGGTCAGTGGATGGAAAATTACTAAGAGGAGATATCAAGGCTGGCAGGATTCTTGCTAAACCTTCTAAATAGGATTCTTGCTAAAGGCAGACCAAGGGCTTAAATATCAAAGGTGGAGAATGAGGAACCGAAGCAGATATCAAGAGTGATGAGATATCAAGGGTGGAGTAGGAGTTCTTCCTAAACTCACTTCACAGGATCCTTACCGAGACTGGGCTAGGGAAACTGGAAACAGGATGGGGAGCCAAGGTCGAGGCTTAGTTGGGAAGAGGGCTAGAGGAGCCTGACTAAACTTTAGGCAAGGAGAGTCTTCATCACCCTTCAGACCTCCTGTTGCCAATCCCTCCACCTCACCATCCCTTGCTGGTTCCTGCCTACGCCCTGCACATAGTCCTTTCATTAAACTCCCTTTGATTAAACCATTTGAGCAACAGTTTCTCCTCCTGCCAGGCCCCTGCCTGCTGGCCCCTACCTACATCACATAGCTCTTTTAATTAATAAGAAGATGTGCACAAAAGAGCTTGCCAAGCCCTAAGTATAAGGAGACCATCTCCATGTTGGAGAGGAACCCTAGTACTGTGTAAAGAGCTGTAGGCACCAAGGAAAAACTTCTCCTTTGCCCTCTGAAGTTCCACTGAAAATCAACTGAAAAAAAAAGTCAGATTCATAGGAAAAAAAGGCATGCAAATTTTAAAATGTGCACAGGAGTCTTTCAAAATACAAGAACTCAAAGAAATGGCCAGAGGGCGGACACTTTTATGTACCATCTTGAAGTTACAGGAAGAATGGGGACTTATGGTGTGTGGCAAAATAGGTTGGGGGGTGGTGGAGAAGAGGAGGCCTGGCTGGTATAGTTGGGCTTGTTACACAGATGAAACCTCACAGGTAGCAGGCCTAAGAGAGGACAAATGGTGTGTGTGTGTCTTTCAGACCGTTAAGGTGTCTAACTCTCAGTTAACCTTTCTTAGATCTGGACACGGGGAGGTTCCACAGAGAAAGCCTGGCTGCATCAGTGCAGAGTTCTGCCTCCAGATGCAATCTCCCCAGTAAAAGACAGCTTTGCAGGGCTGCTTCTGTTTGAAGGCCCCCTGAATAGTCATCTCAAAATATGTTAAATAAGTATATTTTGGGGCGAAATATTTGGTTTCCTTCATGACACAGGCTTGGGCTCAGTCCTGGATTCAAATCTTAGCTCCTCCTCTTATTAGCTGTGCTGATAGAGGCAAGCATTTATCTTTCCTAAGCCTCAAGTTCCCATCTCTTATATGGTCTTGGAGGACTGCATATGATAACACATCCGAGCTTCCTAACAGACTCCCCAGCGTATGACAGGTAGTAAATATATGGTTAGTTTCCCTACCTCTTCCCTTCTACCCCTATTGTGAAACTGTGGTCTCAGGCAGGTTTTAAGGACCTTTCAAGGAACACTTGAATCCTTTTTCTCAACTCTCTGAGAGGCAGAGCTTCTGGTTTAAGCAAGAATGGCTTGCTACAGGCCAGAAATTTATTGAATTGCCCAGAACTAATGTTGTTTTGCTTTTTCATCAGATATCATGAGGCTCTGGTATAAAGCACGGATTGCATTTTTGTGTTGTTTTCTTTTTATTTATTCCAACCCCAAAGAGCCATACACAGCATTGTTACAGAAAACATTCAAACACAGAATTCTGTATAGTAAAAACTGCAAGTCCTTACCTCACGCACTTTGCGATGGACATTTAGGGTGCTGAGGTTCAAGGAGCCTAGGAAATAACATTTTTCTTTCCAGCCTGAATCTTGAACCAATTGAGAAATAAGATCAAAACAGATGGGGCCAAATGCCACTTTATAAAGTCAGTGTTGCGGAATGTGGTTTGTACTTGTGGGCAAGCGGTTTCGTAACGAAAGCCCAGAATTAGAGAGATCACTACCCTGTTACTGGTGGTACTGGATCAGTTCCAGTAGAGCCTCGACCACCAATCACAGCCTGGCCCAGGGAAATCCAGTTACAGGTTCTCTGTAGCGGGGCACACTGTCAAAGGAAGGAGAGAGGAGGGGACCGAACTCATGCCAGTTCCTTATTCTAAATGCATCAATCATGTAAGCTGGTCTCACCTGTGTATACGTGCATGCATGCATGCGTGTGGGTGCGCGTGACAGAGAGGGAGACAGACAGAAAGAGGGTGAAGGGGTAGAAACAAGTCAGGAGCATTATAGTAATGACTGCTGCCCACGAGAAAGAAAGAAATAAGAGCGGTTCCCTTTCCCCATATATCATTTCGTTTCCTGCCACTGTCACAGTGCTTCCGCAAACATCCTTGCACATTTCATTAGGCCCTTGGGTGAGTATTTATGTAGAAAGAGTTTCTAGAAGGGAGTTGGTGATTATGTATACTTTAGGTGTGATGTGTACTGAGCATTGATTTTGGACCTAGAAGCTGAATGGATTTTCCTCCCTTGTATTACTTCTGGGATTTACCAGCCTCAATTTATTAACAGTCTCTTCTGGTAGGGAAGGCTGCTAAGGACAAGAGCACGTTGTTACTTTACCAGCTGCATGGCCGTCTTAGTAGAGGCCAGTTACAGAGAGTCAGATCAGCTGTGGAAGGGTAGATCCAGGCTTTCCTGTCTGAGCCTCTGAGTTGCAGCACCCAGACATGTAATGAAATCTCCTCTACTTTCAATGCCCTCCTCTGTCAAATGGGCATCAGATCACCTAGGGGGTTGGGGGAGAATTAAATGAGCTGATGTACTTCAAGTGCCTGGGAGAAAGATAAAGAAAGGGGGAGAGAGAAAAGGGAAGGGAGTAGGCACCAGTGCAGGCAAAGAAAACTTGAATTTACAAGACCCATCTAGCGCTGGGCTCAGTGGCTTATGCCTATAATCCCAGCACTTTGGGTGGCCGAGGTAAGAGGATCTCTTGAGCCCAAGAGTTCAAGACCAGCCTGGGCAACATGGTGAAACCCTCTTTTTTATGTGACAGTAAAAAAAGGCCATCTGGGGCGCCTTGTACTAAGAGGCCAAAAGGAAATCTCCAGGATAGGGAGCACCTATGGAGTGGGCTACTGGGACTATCTGCCTGAAGCTTAAATAGCCTCCCAGGCAGTTCATCCTCAGGACAGTCCCCAGATGCCTGAGTGTACCACAGATCTTCCTTGGTCATCATCAGAGGAGGAGCTCATCGGAGTGAAACTTCACGGAATGAGCGCTAAGGACTTCAATAATTAAGAAAAAAATATAGAAAATCGGAAATAAAGTGCAAGTAGCTGTCTGGGAAGAATATGCAACGGGCCTTGACTGTGTCACAGCTTTCAGTCTGAGAGTGGGTATTATCAGACGTGTTGTTAGGGGTGAGAAAGCCGAGGCTTGCAAAGGTGACCTAAGTTACCCACCGACCCCCCAGCGAGCTTGCGCCTTCGGTCCGTGGACTCCAGAAACAGTGCTCTTTCTGGACCCGGGTCGGGCGGGATTGCCGCGTGGAAGACGAAGCCAGCGTGCCCTCTCCTGGCCTCCTCCAGCTTGGGCCCAGCCTGCGGGAGCCTACTCCGGTCCCCGCGCCCTCCCTCTGCCTCCTCCCCTGCTGGCCTCCGCGCCGGCCCCCAGCCAGTCCCCCGCCGGGTGGAGGAAGCGCGCAGGAGGCGCCGCGTCCTAATCAATGGGCCGGGCGGCTTAGCGCGCGGGGCCACCTGGTCCGAGGAAGAGCAGTCCCCGGGCCCGCCGCAGGTCGGGTGGCTCAGCCATGGCTCCTCTGGGCGCAGCGGCCGGCCGGAGCCCGGGATCCTGCGCGGGGCGCTGAGCTCCCGAGTGGACAGAGGGCACGGGCGGGTGGACGTCGGGGCGCCCTCGGGGAACGTGCGGGCACCATGCGTCCCCACCTGTCGCCGCCGCTGCAGCAGCTACTACTGCGGGTGCTGCTCGCCTGCGCCGTGCACTCGGTGAGTACTGCCCCCTTCTGAAGGCTAGGGGCCCCAGGGAGCGACAGTCTCGCCACTTCTCCGGCCTCGGCAGGATGCGGGTGGAGGGGACTAGCAGATCTTCCGCTGAGGAATGGGGACTCTTCCCTCCCAATCCTCCCAACATTAATCTCTCGCAGCTCTTCTCCGGAGGGACCCCTTCCCAAAGAAAAACATCGTGCGCGCCAGGCGAAGGTAGCTCCAAGATGAATCCCCGTGCCCCCCACCCACCCCTTCCTCTAGCCTGGCTTCTGGGACCCTCCTAGACGGAAATTCTGGAGCCGCCCCGGGCAGTGCCTGTTGTGTCCTGGGCGCTTTGCCTCCAATCTTTCCCTGAAGCCTCTCAATCACCTGTCGAGGCTGCTGTTATCATCCTCACTTTATAGATAAGGAAAGGAAATGAGAGGGGGAATAAAAATTCTTGCTCCAAGTCAGAAGAAGAGGATTGGAACTCACATCAGTATCAGTCTGCCCCCAAACCTTGACATTTTCACACTCACGGGCTGCAGATGGGAAAACCTGAAGGGAGCTCTGGCAAGAGCTTCCGGGTCTGCGATGGGACCGTCTGCCACTCTCCCCACACCCTCTCGTGTGGGATGCGGCTCCCTAATGTCTGCGTGTCTGGTGGCTGCTGGTTGCTGCTGTTCCCCAAAGCCAGGTCCTGGCAAGGGGCTGGAGGAGGAAAATACTACTACTAATAATAATAGCGGCAGGATGGGTGGTTTGTTTTTCTTTCCTACAGAAATTCCTGGGAGTCCCGGGCCTCTCGGAGCCCTGGGATCTGTGATAAAGAGAGTGGCCCCACCCAGACCAGCAGAAAGGAAAGAATGGGGAGGGAGTGGGGGTTAGAGGTGGGGGCCAGATTCCAGAATCATCCCTTCCCACTAGCATTTCAAACTGGTCCCCAAGGCGTCTGTTCCAAGAAGCTCCTTAGGGAAAGTGCTTGGGGACCCAGTTGAGTCTCTGATCTCTGTCCGGGGCAAGTCTCCTGGTGTCCAACCTCCTTGTCTTCCCCTAGTCCCCTCCGGTTGGATTATAAGGAAAACCAATGCTCCCAGAGCCGACCAGAGTGTTGACACTCAGGAGATGCTCATTTTTCTGGTAGCCCCAAGACTTTCAGCAGCAGTAGTTGGGATGAGTGCAATTTGGAGCTTGCTTGGAACTCCCTTTCCATGGTGGAGCCTCCTCTCTTCAGCGGCAGTGCTGGCCTTGGAAGATGCTAGAGCAACAGCATGCACTCATGAGTTTCGACTCCCAATTTAGAGAAATGCCAACTGGGATACTGGGGACAGTGTCAAGCCAGGTAGAGCCTGGAGGTGTGTTATTCCGTGGCTAGGCGTGGGAGAGGCAATAGCTCCTTCCTTGGGACCCTCCCAGTCTCCTTCTTAAGTATTTGCAGTGACTCTGAGACTGTCATAACTGGTACCTGGAGTGCAGGACTGAGGTTCAGTCTGCATTTTTGTCTCAAGAAAATCCCTGGATTATCACAGGAATCAGTGGAAGGAGAAAATGAGAGGCTTCCCTTGGTTTAAGTCTTCAGTGTACCTTGGAAGGATGCTTCATCATGCTCTGGCCCCAATCCCTTATTTTAAAAATGAGCACACTGAGGCCCTCAGAGAGAAGGGAGCTGCCCGACATCAGAGCCAGGACTAGCAGCTCTGCTAGCCCCACACACCCCACTTAACCCACTAAGGTTAGCACCCAGGTCTCTTGATTCCCAACCATCCAGGGCTCTGTCTGTTATGCTCCTTTTTTTCTTTTTCTTTTTTTTTTTTTTCTTTTTTTTTTGAAACGAAATTTCACTCTTGTTGCCCAGGCTGGAGTGCAATGGCGCGATCTCAGCTCACTGCAACCTCCACATCCCAGGTTCAAGCGAGTCTCCTGCCTCAGTCTCCTGAGTAGCTGGGATTACAGGCATATGCCACCATGCCTAGCTAGTTTTTTGTATTTTTAGTAGAGATGGGGTTTCTCCATGTTGGTCAGGCTGGTCTCAAACTCCTGGCCTCAGGTGATCCACCTGCCTCTGCCTCCCAAAGTGCTGGGATTAGAGGCATGAGCCACTGCGCATTACTGTCTTGCATAATCATAAGATGGTTTTCTGTGTAGAAGTCGTGGCCCTCGGATTACTTTATGGCTTCTGTAGACCTTGTATCTCCCACTTCTTGGCTAAGAATGCCTGTAATAAACAGGAGCAAAACTGACCTACTTTGGCTGGAATATTTCCCAGCCTCTGGAGCCCTGCTTTCCTTCTGTTTGACTCTGGGTGGTCAGACGTTTGATTCTGAAATCTAAGTGTGTTCAAATAATTTTTTATTCATTTGAAGCTCCTTCTCGAGGGGGATTATAGGCATTTTCCTAATGGAGGGGGGTCACTGAGGGTAAATTGCTTATTACCACTCTCCCTCTACTCCATATAGGGAGGCGTCAGAAGTGACCCTTGTAAGTGGAACCCAAAACATGGTGATGGCCGAATGGGGCAGTTTTCTGAGGCCTCCCATAAGAAATACTGAGCACACCCCCGCTCTGCGACCCCACCCCCATGCATCTCATGAGAACTTTTTACCTGGAACATCACTGTAATTATTTGCTAACACATCTGTCCCCCAAACCCCAATACACACACTTTAAAGTTGAACGTGGAGCCTCATCTTGTTCATCTTCTATCCCTAGAATCTGTCACCAGTGTAAGAGGGAGCTCAATGAATGTGTGTTGAATGAATGCATGGATGACTGAATGAAATGATGATGATCCAGCAACCAATAATGAAGAACCATTTCTTGAAAGGACTCTTTACTTGCTAAATTGTACAGAAATGTGTCAGGCCATAGAAAAAGTGTCACTCAAGGTAGGGCTTTTTAAGCCATGGCATTTGGCAAACCGCCAATTTGTTAACCTTAGTGAGTTAACTGAGGTGCGTGGGGCTGGTTTTTCCTTCAAGCAGAGTTTCTTAACACTATTGACATTTGGAGCCAGATAATTCTCTATTGTGAGAACTGTCCTTGCATTGCACAATGTCTAGCAGCATCATGGGCCACTACCCTCTAGCAGCTCATGATCTCTCTAAAACTGTGACAACAGAAAATGTATCTGTAGACACTGCTGAATTTTTTCTGGGGATAGGGAGGGCAAAATTGCCCCTGCTTGAGAACCACTGCCTTAAAGGTTGTCATGTTTCAGGACAGATATACAGATAGGACTAACAATAGGTATTCATTTCACATTGGGTTTGGGGCAGTGGGGTTGGTGATAGGGCATCTGAGTCAGAGGATGGAAACAGGTGTGCCTGATGAAAACCAGTCTCCAAACTGGACAAAGGACTTCTGTGGAGAATGGGTTCCTTGATCTATTCCACCCTTCCTTCCCTTCTTTCCCCCTCCTGTCTCCATTCCTCCTCAGTTGATGGCTAAGAAATATAACAATTCCAAGCATGGGGTCTGGCACGTGGAAGCCTTCGGGATATGGTGGTCGCTGCCCTGTCCTGTCATGCATCTGGACCCAGAGGCTGACAAGCCCTGTGGCTGCACAGTGAGCAGAACCTTAGAAAGGCCTGCAAGCATTGCCTGCAGAGCTGGTAATTGCCCTGTTACCCGGGCTGCAGTGCAATGGTGCAATCATGGCTCACTGCAGCCTTTACCTTCCTGACTCAAGTGATCTTCCCACCTCAGCCTCCCAAGTAGCTGGAACTACAGACACCTGCCACCATCCCCGTCTAATTATTTTATTTTTTGAGAGATGGGTCTCACCATGTCTCTCAGGTTGGTCCTGAACTCCCGGGCTCAAGTGATCCTCCTGCCTTAGACTCCCAAACTGTTGGTAATATAGGTATGAGCCACCATGCCCAGCCTGGGAGCTGATTATTGATGATTTTTCAGAGGAAGGCCACTGGAGATTTTGTGTGTGTGTGTACCTGGAAAAACACTTTCTAGTTTCCTGAAGAAGTATTTGCGGATTTCTTTTTAAATGTTTATTATCCCTGAAGTTAGTAAGTGAAGGATGATGACGATGATGAAGCCTCCTTTAATTGACTCTTATTTTCCCCCAGACACTCTGCTGAGTCCCTCCTAACACTAACACTCACATCAACAGTTATTAGCCCCATGGTGCAAATGAGGAAATGGATGCTTGGAGAGACGTGAGGCCATTTGCTTAAGACCACCCAGCTGGACATGGTGACGTGAGACCTTAAACCTAAACCTGAAAGAAGAAACCAAAACCTTTGTTTTCTTTTCTTTTGTCTTTTTCTTTTCTTTTCTTTTCTTTCTTTCTTTCTTTCTTTCTTTCTTTCTTTCTTTCTTTCTTTCTTTCTTTCTTTCTTTCTTTTTTTTTTTTGAGACAGACTCTCACTCTGTCACCCAGGCTGGAGTGCAGTGGCGAGATCTTGGCTCACTGCAACCTCCATCTCCCAGGTTCAAGCGATTCTCCTGCCTCAGCCTCCTGAGTAGCTGGGACTACAGACGTGTGCCACAATATCTGGCTAATTTTTGTATTTTTTAGTAGAGATAGGGTTTCACTATATTGGCCAGGCTGGTCTTGAACTCCTGACTTCTTGATCCACCCGCCTTGGCCTCCCAAAGTGCTGGGATTACAGGTGTGAGCTGCCGCAGAGCTTCTTAACCAGCACATGCATCTGCTCCAAAAGAGAGGCCTGCTCTGGGTTTCTTGTGCCCAAGGGACTGTCATAAAATTCTCTCCCAAACTTCAAAATAGCATTAATTTTCATTTAAACTAATCAATTTGTGAAACATAAAAAAATACTGAGTTACACACAGCGTTTATTGAGGAGCCCAGGAATGAGCATGGGGTCATAAAATCCAAGAGGAGGAGATACTATTTCCCAGACGGTTTAGGGGAGTCCACCTAGGCGGGGCGCAGTGGCCCACGCCTGTAATCCCAGCACTTTGGGAGGCTGAGGCAGGTGGATGGCTTGAGCCCAGGCGTTCAAGACCAGCCTGGGCAACATAGGAGACCTTGTCTCTACAAAAAATTTAAAAAATTAGCTGGGTGTGGTGGTGTGTGCCTGCGGTCCTGGCTGCTTAGGAGGTTGAGGTGGGAGGAATGCTTGAGCCCAGGAAGTAGAGGCTGCAG
Organism: Piliocolobus tephrosceles; assembly: GCF_002776525.5. Taxonomy (NCBI): domain Eukaryota; kingdom Metazoa; phylum Chordata; class Mammalia; order Primates; family Cercopithecidae; genus Piliocolobus; species Piliocolobus tephrosceles. The sequence continues at coordinate 1,590,442 of NC_045444.1, read as the reverse complement.
TGAGCCATGATTGTGCCACTGCACTCCAGCCTGGGTGAAAGCGTGAGACCCTGTCTCAAAACAAACAAACAAACAAACAAACAAGCAAACAGTATTTAAAGTGTATAACATGGTATTTTGAAATACACAATGAAATGATTACTATAGTCAAGCAAATTAACATATGTTTCTTCACAAAGTTACCATTTGTGTGCATGTGTGTGTGTGTGTGTATGTGTGTGTGGTAAGAGCACCTGAAATCTACTCTTTTGGTAAAATTCCAGTGTATGATACAGTATTATTATTATTGTTATTAGTTTTGAGACAGAATTTCGCTCTTTTTGCCCAGCCTGGAGTGCAATGGTGCGATCTCAGCTCACTGCAACCTCTGCCTCCCGGGTTCAAGAGGTTCAAGTGATCCTCCCGCCTCAGCCTCCCAAGTAGCTGGGATTAGAGGCATGCACCACCATGCCTGGCTAATTGTGTATTTTTAGTGGGGACGGGGTTTCCCATCCCATTGGCCAGGTGGGTCTTGAACTCCTGACCTCAGGTGATCCGCCCGCCTCAGACTCCCAAAGTGCTGGGATTATAGGCGTGAGCCACCACACCAAGCCCGATACAGTATTACTAACTATAGTCCTCATGCTGTACATTAGATCTCTAGACTTATTCATCCTGGTGTAACTGCAACTTCACACCCTTTGACCTGTATCTCTCCATTCCCACCCCCTCCCAGGCCCTGGCAACCATCATTCGACTCCCTGCTGCCTTGTATTCAACTTTGTAATATTCCACATAGAAGTGAGATCATGCAGTATTTTCCTTTCTGTGACCGGCTTATTTCACTTAGCACCATGTCTTTCAAGTTTATTCACGTTGTCACTAATGATAGGATCTCCTTTTTTAAAGCTGACTGGCATTCCATTGTATATATGCGGCATGTTTCTTTATCCATTCATCTGTTGATAGACATGTAAGTTGCTCCCACATCTTGGCTATGGTGAATAGTGCTGCAGTGAGCATGGGGGTGCAGGTACCTCTACGAGGTGCTGATTTCATTTCCTTTGGGTTTATGACCAGAAGTCTGATTCCTGAATCATACGTTAGTTCTATTTTGAATTTTTTGAGGAACCTCCATACTGTCTTCCCTATGGCTAAGCCAGTTTACATTTCTTCTAATAGTATGTAAGAGTCCCCTTTTCTCCACGTCATTGTTAGTGCTTTTCTTACTCCTCATTAGCTACCCTAACAGGTGTGAGATGATGGCTCATTGTGGCTTTGATTTGCATTTCCTTCATGATTGGTGATGCCCAGCAGCTTTGAATTTACCTGTTGGTCATTTGTATGCACTGGATACTTTCCAGTCCTGATGCTACCAAGGGTGATCCATGCAATTTTTGAGAGAGAAGGGATACTATAAATAGTTACACTGAGACACTAGGAAATACCCAATGCATCTTAGAGGCATGCAGTACTGGGCACCTCGTTCCTTTCCATCTTGCCAGCAACATGGCTCAGTCCAACGTGGTTCTGAGTCTGACGGCCTCAGAACCAGGGAAGCTGATAGTGGAACTCAGTCAGAGGCCAGAGTCCTGGGAACCATGGGGGTACCACGGGTGCAAGTTCTGAAATCCAAGGCTGGAGAACCTGGGGTTCAGATGTTCAAGGACAGGAGAAGAAGGGTGTACCAGTTCCAGGAGAGAGAGAGAGAGAGAGAATTTACCTTTGTCTGCCTTTTTTGTTGTATTCAGGGCCCAGCCGATTGGATGGTGCCTGCCCACATTGAAGGCAGATCTTCCCCACTCAGTCTACCAACTCCTGAGCCAATCTCCTCCAGCAACACCCAGAGATAGTGTTTTACCAACTATGCAGTTAGTCCTTAATCTAGTCAAGTTGACCCTGAAAATTAACCATTTCAAAGACAATCCTCACTTCTTGCTTAAATGGTAGAGCCATCTCATAGGGGTTCTTTACTACTACTCTGACCTCATCCTCCTTCCTTCTCCAAATGGCAGACTTGGCAATGCGACTCCCATTTACAATTCCTCACAGCACTCACCACAGAGACCATCCTGGCCAACATGGTGAAACCCCATCTCTACTAAAAATACAAAATTTAGCTGGACGTGGGTTATCTGGCCATTGACTTCTTTGGCCCCTGTTGGAGACCATGAGCTTCAAGGACAGAATCTATGTCCCATTCACCTTCATGTCACCAGCGATGGGCAGACTGCTGAGCATTGAGTAGGTGCCCAATAAATGTTTGCTAAAATTTTGAGTTTTGAACAGGTTATAAAATGTTCCTGTTCTTATTTCTCATTATACAAACTAGACTACTACTTCCCTTTCCACTCTTAAAGCGATTTCTTTCCAGTCTCTGGTTGTTAGGCAAGTAATTATAAAGTATGAGAAGAGAAATGATGTTGAGTCTCTTTACCTTATTCAGATATTTTTTTTTTTTTGAGACAGAGTCTAGCTCTGTTGCCTGGCTGGAGTGCAGTGGCATGATCTCGGCTTACTGCAACCTCCACCTCCCAGGTTCAAGTGATTCTCCTGCCTCAGCCACCTAAGTAGCTGGGATTACAGGCACGTGCCGCCATGCCCAGCTAATTTTTGTATTTTTAGTAGAGACGGGGTTTCACCATGTTGGCCAGGATGGTCTCTGTCTCCTGACCTTGTGATCCGCCCACCTCGGCCTCCCAAAGTGTTGGGATTACAGGAGTGAGCCACCGTGCCCAGCCCTTATTCAGAATTTAAAAGATTTTTATTATATATCCTGCCATATTTTACCATCTCAGACTTAAGAGTCCAAAATTAAACTCCAAAATAGCTAACAGAACCCCCTTGACATCTTTTCTCTCTTATTGGTTCGGCTTTGTTATTCTTTCTCTCTGCAGACTGGATTTTTCTGTTGCTTTCTACAGGATAGAATATGGCTGCTCCACGGCCTCCAAGTTTGCATGCTTTGGGAATGGGAGAGGTTGGCTTTCTCCCCATGCCAACACCAAATACCGAAGGAAGGCAGATCGTCCCACACCTAGTTAGGTTTTCTCTTTTGGTCTAATCAGTGGGATAGGATCACACAGCATAAACCACTCAGCCTAGGCATGAAAAGTTTCTTCCTAGGAAGAAGTTGTTGGCTCAGAGGCTTAGCAGACACCTCAAAACATGTCTACCATCTGGAAAAATACCCCGAAGAAAGAGATGGTGGAAGTTCATCACGGAATCATCAAGCAAGAGGTGAACTTTTACACCACAGTGGGACCAAGATGACTATGTGTTGAGTGAGACGAAAGGTGATACTCCCTGCAGAGACACTATTAGACATGCAGAGACTCACACAGTTTACAACTTAAGCACCTCTTCTTTAAAAAAATACCATAGTTATATGTAGCAAAACCAAAACTCAATGTAAAATGCGGGATACTAAAAAGTGGAATTTACCCAGGAAAGCAATGGATGGGCACCATTCCACAGTTCTGCAAAAGACCCTAGAAAAGATTCAGTTCAGCAAATCAAAGGGCTGCTTGAAGAACACCCCGGAGAAGATAATAGGCAATGTTACACAAAGCTGCTCTCTTCAGAACCTTGAAGTACAACTCTGACGTGTAATTAATGAGGTGAAGGCCTGTGAATTTTGTGATGAACAAGAAAAAAGAAAGTGGATTTAAAATTCTAGGAAGAGACAAAAGTTCTACAAAGCATTTGTGGTCTAAATATTTTAGAAGCCAAACTTTGATGTGATTTTAGCACTATTTCCAAAACTCCATGTAATGATGGCTTACACTCAGGCTCTGAAACCAAAGAGGAAAGAATATGTAATGTATGTTTTTGTTTAGTTAATAAAAATAATAAAATAATATAGGAAAGTACCATTTAGTGATTTTTCTCTGACAGTCTCTTATTAAATTTATGAGGATTTTTTTTTAATATGCTTAGGGCTTTCAGTTTAAGATGACAGATTGACCACATGTGTTTATCTGCTCTGCCTCTGGAAACACTTTTAAAATGACAGTAAAGGAATAGAAAAGGGATAAACCCATACAAAGAGAACCAAACAAGAGACAGAGATGAAGCAGAAATTTCCAGAAATCTCTGGAAAATGAAAAGTGAATGAAGTGATAGCTGTATGGAAAAAATAACCTCGATGCCTGTAGCGGCCAGAAGAGAAACTGTCAAGTCACCCTGTGGCACCCTGGAAAGGCCCCAGACACTGAGGAGAGTCCACCCATAGACCCCAGCAGTGGGGTCCCTCTTGGCCTGGTTACATTACAGTGAAGGCCACCAGGCAAGAAGCTGTTTAGGTCCACAGTGGTTCCAGGGACTGTGTTACTGTCTCAGGCTTAGATCGGACATTGAAGAGGGCCTCCAATGTGGAAGTAAACAACCATGAGAAAGGTGCCTTGAGGAAACAGATCATGCAGACAAGAGGAGACAAGATATACAACTAATATTTGGAAATCCTTTGTGAAAAGGATGCCTGAGCCACAAAACCAGAAAAGGATGCTATGGAAAAGGAATCATCTGAGAATAAGAAATGATTCTTGGAAGTTAAATGTATGAAACACAACACTCATAAAAAAAACTCTACAGATAATGTCAAGGAAATCTTCTATAAAGAAAATCACAAAGGCCGGGTGCGGTGGCTCACACCTGTAATCCCAGCACTTTGGGAGGCTGAGGAGGGTTGATCACCTGATGTCAGGAGTTGGAGACCAGCCTGACCAACATGGTGAAACCCCGTCTCTACTGAAAATACAAAAATTAGCTGGGTTTGGTGGCAGGCACCTGTAATCCCGGCTACTCGGGAAGCTGAGGCAGGAGAATCAGTTGAGCCTGGGAGACAGAGGATACAGTGAGCTGAGATTGCGCCACGGCACTCCAGCCTGGGAAACAGAGCGGGACTCCATCTCAAAAAAAAAAAAAAAAGAAGATCACAAAGACAAAATGGTGGCATAGTAGAGAAGGATGAAAAGATTGGAGGATCAGTGCACCTCGTCCAATACTCTGCTAATAGAAATTCCAGAGAGACAGCATACATATGAACGGAGGAAATAATAAATTAAAAACATAATATTTTTTAAATTCTCAGAAATGAACACAAGTCTTCAGATTGAAATGCCCACTGAGTATCCAATCAATAAATTTAAAAAGAACCATTTCCTCAAGGAATTTCAAAATACCTAAAAACAAAGAAAAATCTTACATATTTCTAGGGTCAAAACAAAAAAGTTGCATTCAAAAGGTTTAGAATCAGAATTGGATTTCTTATTAGCAATACAGGAAGAGGACAAATGTCTTCAAAATTGTGAAGGAAAATTATTTCACCCTAGTATTTTCTACCCTAATTGTTCGTTTAATAATTAATTAAATTAATAAAAACATTTTCACTTCTGCAAAGATTCAAAAAGTTACCCCCATGTGCTTTTTCTTAGGAGGTTGCTAGAGAATTCTGTGCTTTTTCAAAATGAGAGCAAACGAAGGCAAAAGCCTTGATACCTAGGAAATGAGACTCCAGCCAGGAGACAGGGAGAGGGCACCCCAAACCACAGCCAGATAGCAGGCCTGTGTGGAGTAGAGGAAGGGGAACTCTGAGACAGAAATCTCCAGAGGAAAAAGCAGTAGGACTGTGGATCGATGTGTAACAGAGCTGTTGGAGCACTTGGAAAAATTAGCCATATGTACATGGAAAACTAATCCAATGAAAAAACAGTAATGATTGACCTCAGGAAAAACAAAATGTACAAGAAAGACACATAATCATTTTACATAATTTGACTCAACAGTGAGCAATATTTCATAGTCAAATATAAATATAGACCATTCTTCACTAAAAATGAAATGAAGATTAGTATACGTAATATATGGGGAGAGAAGTATATGTAGGAAGATTTTAAAACATCTCATCTTTATCTTCCCTAATAGGAAGTTTTGACTGTCTCGGATTTAAAAAACAAGAAATAACAACAATATAAGAACGGAATTTTTTTTCTTTTTCTTTTTCTTTTTTTTTTTTTTTTGAGACGGGGTCTCGCTCCTTCACCCAGGCTGGAGTGCAGTGGCGCGATCTCGGCTCACTGTAAGCTCCACCTCCCGGGTTCACTCCATTCTCCTGCCTCAGCCTCCGGAGTAGCTGGGACTGCAGGCGCCCGCCACCACGCCCGGCTAATTTTTTTTTTTTTTTTTTTTTTTTTGTATTTTTAGTAGAGACGGGGTTTCACTGTGTTAGCCAGGATGGTCTCGATCTCCTGACCTCGTGATCCGCCCGCCTCAGCCTCCCAAAGTGCTGTGATTACAGGCGTGAGCCACTGCGCCCGGCCAAGAATATAATTTTGAAACATGCAGACAAAAATAAAAATAAACAACTAAAAAGAGTTGAAAACGGTTGCCTGGAGAGCAGGTAAAGGTTATCTAAGGGAACTACTATTTGTCATTATACTCTTTGTTACTAGTACAAAAAAAGAAAAGCTCAATGTGGTTATACAAACTCAATTACAAAAATTTAAAGGGATTTAAAAAAAATGAATAGCTCTTGTTTTGAGGAAAATTTTACATAAAGTTCAGCACTTCTTTCATCTTCATTTGTCCCTCCTGTGAATTACAAGTAAAATTGTATTTAATACTTTTAAATTTAATGAGTATATACAATATGTGTACATATACACATGCATATAACTACTATCAGCCTCTCCCCGTCTTCTCTAGGTTGATGGAGACAGTAAGAGGGCTTGTTTCTCATGTCCCACATCTTCTGGGTGGTTGCTCCCTGGAGCCACATGCTCTTCCCAGCCGCTCCCAGCAACCCTGGGGACTCCAGTTCCTCCTTGCTGGTCACCACCTAGAAACATGGACTCAGTCCTCTCAGCAGAATGACATACCTGTCTCACAGACGCTGGTGGACGCCACTCATTTCTTTAGTTGGATACCCCCACCCCCACCACCACCACATTGTCTTGGCTTGTTACCTTTTAGAGGAAGGATCAAGTGCAAAAGAAATGTGGGATGCTCCACTTCACACCCATGAGGATAGCCGTCATAAAACAACAATAGCAATAGAAAAAGAACAAGTGCTGGTGAGGAAGTGGAGAAATTGGCACCCTTGTACCTGGCTAGTGGGGTAGCCCCTGTAGAAAACAGCTGTGCAGTTCCTGAAAAAGTTAAAATATAATTATCGTATGATCCAGCAATTCAACCTCTGGGTATATACCCCAAAGAACTGAAAGCAGGGACTCAACAGATATTTGTACGCCCATGTTCATAGCAGCATTATTCACAATAGCCAAAAGATGGAAGCAAACCAGGTGTCTATCAACAGTTAAGCAGATAAACAAAATGTGGTCTATCTATACAATGAAATATTATTCAGCCTTAAAAAGAAGGAAATTCTGGTTTTCTGTCCTCATAAGTGGGAGTTGAACAATGAGAACACAGGGACACAGGGTGGGGAACATAACACACCGGGGCCTGTCGGGTTGTGGGGTGCTGGGGGAGGGACAGCACGGGGAGAAATACCTCATGTAGATGACGGGTTGATGGGTGCAGCACACCGACATGGCACATGTATACCTGTGTGACAAACCTGCATATTGTGCACATGTACCCTAGAACTTACAGCGTAATAGAAAAAGAAGGAAATTATGATACATGTTGCAACATAGATTAACCCTGAAAATGTGCTAAGTGAAACAAGCGAGGTGCCAAAAAACCAATATTGTGTGATTCATTTATATGAGGTACCTAGAACAGGCAAATTCTTAGAATCAGAAGTAGAATAGAGGTTACCAGGGGCTGGGGGAATGGGATGGTGTGGAGTTATTGCTAAATGTTGAGTTCAGAGCTTCTGTTTGGGGTAATGCAAATGGATACTGGGGATGGTAGCACAACATTGTGAGGGTACCTAATACCACTGCGTTGCACACATTAAATGGTTGAAATGGTAAATTTTATGTTATGTATATTTTACCACAGTTTTAAAAAAAGAAATGTTGGATGAGGAGAAAAAGTTAAACTATCCTCCATTGTTACTGTTTCTATAGTTCAAAGGAAAATCACCAAGGAAGTTGAAATTTTCTTGCACAGGGCTTCCCATTATAGATATGTTATCCCATTTCTAACCTTGCTCTGTTGCTCTCAAGAGAGTCCTCTTTGCCAGAGTACTCCTTTCTTTAAACTCTCACAGTGGAAATTGCCACCTACTTTTGGGAAACCTCATTCACTAGCCACACACACTGGTGCTGCCCTAGAGTTTCTTTCCCACCCTGTATCAGTCAGCTAGGCTGCATAACAATTGCACACATCTCGGTGCCTTACAGCAATGTGTTTATTTCCCTCTTGGCATTTACAGTTGAGCTAGGGTGTGATTAATCCGGGCTGGGCTCTCCTGGCTTGGTTCCATCCCCTGGGTTAGGTTCAGTCTGCTACACCTATCATTCATTCTAAGATGAGCAGGCTACCCCAGGTTCCAAAATGCAGGTGAGCAAGGACAAGTGTGCAAATGTATTTCAAACCTCTGCTCACATCAAATCACTAATGTCCCATTGACCATGGTCACATGGCCAAGGCCAAGCAAGGAAGTACCCCTCGCTCACCATGATAGGAGTCATATGCATAAACCCCATAGGGAGTTGAGACCAGTACTTCCAACTACAGCATACTTCTTTCCTGTCCCTGGCAGTACATTTCCTAAGTCTGAGTTACTTCCTGTATATTAACATCAAGAGGATGCAATGGATGTACAACATGATGACTCAAGTTAATAACAATGTATTGTTTTTGAAAATTGCTTAGAGAGTAGTTTTTAAGTGTCCTCACCACATACACAAAAGTGAAATAATGCCTATGTTAATTAGCTCAATTAAAGCTTTCTACAATGTATACATATTCCAAAACAACATGTGCATAATAAATCTATACACTTTTTATTTATCAATGAAAAAAATTAACTTAGGTCAGGCATGGTGGCTCACACCTGTAATCCCAGCACTTTGGGAGGCTGAGGCAGGAGGGTCACTTGAGCCTCAGAAGTTCGAAACCAGCCTGAGCAACATGGCAGAACCTTGTCTCTACCAAAAAAATACAAAAACTAGCCGAGTGTGGTGGTGTCCCAGCTACTCAAGAGGCTGAGGTGGGAGGATGGTTTGAGCCTGGGAGTTTGGGAGGTTGAGCTGCGGTGAGCTATGATTGTACCACTACACTCCAACCTGGGCAACAGAGCGAGATTGTCTCAAAAAAAAAAAGAAAAGGAAAAGAAAAAGTAAGAGAAAGAGAAAGAAAGAAAGGGAAAGGAAGGAAGGAAGGAAAGAAAGAAGGAAGGAAGGAAGGAAGGAAGGAAGGAAGGAAGGAAGGAAGGAGGGAAGGAAGGAGGGAGGGAGGGAAGGAAGGAGAGAAAGGAAAGAAAGAAAGAAGGAAGGAAGGAAGGAAGGAAGGAAGGAAGGAAGGAAGAAAGGAAGAAAGGAAGAAAGGAAGAACGGAAGAAAGAAAGGTTAAAAAGAGAATGTGATGGAATGAGGAAGTTCAGAAGCAAAGTCCAGGATGGATTTAGTCCTCTGAGTCCAGCAGAATAATCAGCCTTAGGGCTGCTGCTCTCGTCCCCATGGTTGAATATGGTTCACCGTGATATCCACATATGGAAGAGGGAGGTACGTCCCTTTCCTTCAGGGGCATGAGACAGAATTTGCACATGTATTTTTCACTCCAATCCATTGCTAGAATGTAATCTCATGGGCACACCTTAGTTGCAAGGAAATTGGTAACTGTCGTGGGTAAACAATTGCCCAGTTAAGTTTTGATTATACTAGAGAAAGAGAAGAATGTTTATTGGGGAAGCAGTCTCTGCCAAAAGAGGTTATCACTGGTGGTAACAACGAGAACGAGCCAGCACTTTGGGAGGCCAAAGATCACGAGGTCAAGAGATTGAGATCATCCTAGCCAACATGGTGAAACCCCGTCTCTACTAAAAATACAAAAATTAGCAAAGTGTTGTGGTACGTGCCTGTAGTCCCAGCTACTCAGGAGGCTGAGGCAGGAGAGTCACTTGAACCCTGGAGGTGAAGGTTGCAGTGAGCCAAGATCTCACCACTGCGCTCCAGCCTGGGCGAGGGAGCGAGACTCCGTCTCAAAAATAAAAAAAAAAGAACGAGAACGAGGAGGTGGAATGCGAACTTGCGTTTCATACATGACACCCATAGCAAATTTGGCCCTCAGTTCAGAAACCTTGATTTAAAGAAATAATTTCTTTCTTTAAACTAATAAAGTAAACGCTGCTGAGCCCCCAGCCTGCCTTACTAGTGACAGCCACAGGACACGTTCTTCTCCTGTTCCCCTGACAAACAACAGCTCTGTTGACATGCTCACGTAGTGATAGCAGGGCTGTGCACACATTGGTTGTCTACCTTCCTCTGCATATTTAAACATTATTTTAAAAGGTTTAAAAAATAATTCTCATAGTATTTTCATGCATTTTCTTCCCGATTTTTCTCTGAAACATTGGTACATTTAACATAATTACAATCATACTGTACATATGATTTTGTGTCTTGATTTTTCTGTTTAACATCATAGTATTACTGTTAATACTCTGTACTGCTAAATACTTTCTTTAAATAATCATGTGTAATGTCTGAACATACCCTGTTAAATGGACTCACCATAATTTACCCAGCTAGATGTTCTCTTATACTCAGGTAATTAAGTTGTCTTTTTTTTCGTAATTCAACTTTTTATTTTGAAATAGTTGTAAATTAACATGCAGTTGTAAGAAATAATACAGAGAGATCTCTTGTAACTTTTGCCCAGTTTCTCCCAATGGTAACGTCTTGCAAAACTATATATATATAGTTTTATACACACATATATATAGTATAAGATTACAACTATGATATTGACATTGCTACCGTCAAGATATGAATTTTTCTGGCACCACAAGGGCCCTCCATGGTGCCCTGCTATAGTTATTTCCACTTCCCTCCCATGCCCACCCCTTCCTTAACTCCTGACAACACAAATCTCTTCTCCATTTATATAATTTTGTCATTTCAAGAGCATTATATAGGCCAGACATGGTGGCTCATGTCTGTAATCCCAAGACTTTGAGAGGCTGAGGCAGGAGGATTGCTTGAGGCCAGGAGTTCAAGATCAGCCTAGCATCAGAGACCTTATTTCTACAAAAAATATGTTTAAAAAATTAGCCTGGCTGTGGCGGCACATGTGTAGCCCTATCTGTGCAGGAAGCTAAGGCAGGAGGATTCTTGAGCCCGGGGATTCAAGGCTGTGGTGAACTATGATTGCACCACTGCACTCCAGCACCTGGGTGACTAAGAGAGACTCTGTCTCTAAAAATAAAAAAAGAAAAAAAAAGTTATAAAATAAAATAAGGAATGCTACATAAATGGAAAAATGGAATCATATGGTATGTAATTTCTTTATGTTAGCTTCTTTTCATTCAGCATATTTCTCTGGCAATTCATCTAGGTTGGTGCATAAATCAATAATAAGTTTGCTCTTTTTTGCTGCTGAGTAGAGTTCCATAGTATGAATGTACTACAGTTTACTTAACTTCTTACCCATTGGAAAACATCTGGATTGTTTAAGTTTGGGGGCCATTATGAAGAAAGCTGCTATAAATATTTATGGACAGGTTTTTCTGTGAACGTTAGGTTTTCATTCCTTTAGGATAAATGCCCAGGACTGTCATATTGAATGTTTAGTTGCCTGGTTGGTTTTCAAGACACTGCCGACTTGTTTTCTACAGTGAGCGTACCATTTTACATTCCCACCAGCAATGTCTGAGTGATCCAATTTCCCTATGACCTTGCCAGCATTGGGTGTTAATACTTTAGTGTTTTAGCCATTCTGATAGATATGGAGTGATACCATATAAAGGTTTTACTTTTGATTTATCTAATAGCTAACAACGTTGAATACATGTTCTTGTGCTTGTTTGCCATCTGTATATCTTCTGTAAACTATCTCTTCGGGTCTTTTACTTACGTTCTAATTAGATTTTTTGCTTGTTTACTGTTGAGTTTCAAGCATTCTTTGTATATTCTAGATATTATTCCTTTCTCGAATATGTAGTTTGTAAATATTTTCTCCGATTCTGTAGCTTGTCTTTTCATCTTCTTAACATGGTTTTTCATGGAGCAAAGGTTTTAATTTTTATTGTGTCTAATTTGCCAATTTTTCCTTATATGGATCCTGCTTTTGGCGCCAAGTGTAAGCACTCTGTGTAGCTTTAGATTTGAAGATTTTCTCCTATGCTTTTATTTACTTATTTATTTATTTTTAGGTTTTATTTTTTGAGACAGAGTCTCACTCTGTCGCCCAGCCTGGAGTGTTGTGGCACAATCTTGGCTCACGGCAACCTCCATCTCCTGGGTTCAAGCGATTCTCCTGCCTCAGCCTCCCTAGTAGCTGGGATTATAGGCATGCACCACCACGCCCAGCTAATTTTTGTATTTTTAGTAGAGACGGGGTTTTACCATGTTGGCCAGGCTGATCTCAAATTCCTGATCCCACGTGATCCACCTGCCTCAGCCTCCCAAATTGCTGAGATTACAGGCACGTACCACTGCACCCAAGCTCCTATGCTTTTAAATAAAAGTGTTATAGTTTGAATTTAAGCCCGTGATCCATTTTGAGTTACTTTTTGGGTTAAGTGTGAGACTTAGCTCAAGGTTCATTTTGTTGTCTACAGATGTTTGGTTGCTTCAACACCATATGTTGAAAAGACGATCCTTTCATTGAATCCCTTTGTACCTTTGTCAGTAATTGGTTGCGCATGTTTATGTGGGTCTATTCCTAGGTTTTCTATTGTTTCCGTTGATCTACTTTTCTATTCTTCCATTGATATGCTGTTTTGATTATTGTACCTATATAATACATCTGAAAATCAGGTAAACGGATTCTTTCCACTTTTCTTAAAATTAACAGAATTAATTTTGTTGAAGACAATTAGGTATACAGGAAAATTGAGTGGAAAGTATAAAGAGTTCCCATACACCCTTTCAATCCCTCCTCTCCAGCTTTCCCTATTACTAACGTCTTGCATCAATGTGGTTTGTTTATTACAATTGCTGAGCTTATGTTGATACAATTTTACTAACTAAAGTTCATAGTTTACAATAAACTTTGTGTTGTATATTCTGTGAGTTTTGACAAATGTATAATAACATGTATCCATGATTACAGTATCATGCAGAATTGATTCACTGTCCTAAAAGTCCCATGTTCCACCTATTCTTCCTTCCTGACTTAGCCCACTCTCCCTTCCTATTGTCCCCTGGCAACCACTGATTTTTTTTTTTTACTGTCACCAAAGTTTTTGCCTTTTCCATACAGTTGAGATTGTATAGTATGTAATTTATTTGTTTATTTATTTATTTATCACTCTGTCCCCCAGACTGGAGTGCAGTAGTGCTATCATGGCTCACTGCAGCCACCACCTCCCAGGCTCAAACAATCCTATGCATGCCACCATGCCAGGCTAATGTTTAAAACAACTTTTTTAAGTGATGGAATCTCACTGTGTTGCCAGGCTGGTCTTGAACTCCTGGACCCAAGCAAGCCTCTTGCCTCGGCCTCCTGAAGTGCTGATATTACACGTGTAAGCCACCACTGCCAGCCTGTAACCTTTTTAGATTGACTTCTTTCACTTAGCAATCTGTATTTAAGATTACTCTGTGTCTTTTTGCGACTTAATGGCTCATTTCTTTTTTTCTTTCTTTCTCTCTCTCTCTCTTTTTTTTTTTGAAGAGGTCTCACTCTGTTGCCCAGGTTGGTGTTGAACTCCTGGGCTCAAGCAACCCTCTGGCCTCAGCCTCTCAAAGCACTGGGATTACAAGTGTGAGCCACAGTGCCCAGCAGCTCAGTCCTTTTTTTTATCACTGGATAATCATCAATTATATGTCTGTATTATGATCTGTTTATCCACTGACCTATTGAAGGAAGTCCTAGTTGATTCCTGGTTTTAGCACTTATAAATAAATTGTTTCATTTCTTTAAAAAAAAGCACCTCTTTTAGGTATTCTCATTCTTTTGCTTTTCTACATAAATTTTAGAATAATCTTCTTTATATCTCCAAAACACTTGCTGAGATTTTGATAGGAATTGTGCTAAACATGGTTTGGAAGGAACTGATATCTTTACTATGTTAAGTCTTCTAATCCATGAACATGGTATGTCTCTTCATTTATTTAGACCTTTGATTTCTTTTACCAGCATTATGTCGTTCTCATCATATAAATTCTGTACATGTTTTGCTGGATTTATGCCTAAGCACCTCTTTTTTTAATTGATTCTGAGTGACACTGTATTTTATTTTTATTTTTATTTTTTTGAGACAGGGTCTCACTCTGTCACTGAGTCTGGAGAGTAGTGGTGCACTGCTCACTGCAGCCTCAACCTCATGGGCTTAAGTCTCCTATCTCAGCCTCCCAAGTATCTCAAACTACAGGCTCATGCCACCACACCCAACTAATTCATGTATTTTTTGTAGAAATGGGGTTTTGACATCTTGCCCAGGCTGGTCTTGAACTCCTGGACTCAAGAAATCCACCTTCCTCAGCCTCCCAAAGTGCTGTGATTATAGGCATGAGCCACTATGCTTGGCCACTGTTTTTTTTTTTTTTTTTTTTTAATTCGCTGTGCATGTGCTTACTGCAAGTATATAGAAATACAATTCATTTGTCTGTGTTTAGTGTTCATCCTGAGACCTTGCTGAACATACTTACTAGTTCTAGGAATTTTTTGGCACATTCCTTGGGATTTTCTATGTAGACAGTCATATTATCTGCAAATAGGTTTTTCTTCTTTCTCTTTGTATTTTTGATCGGTGTATCATAGTTTTACATATTTTGGAGGTAATTGTGATATTTTGATGCATGTATACAATATGTTATGATCAAGTCAGGGTAATTGGGATATCCATCTCCTCAAACATTTATCTTTGTGTTGGGAAATTACAATTCTTCTAGCTATTTTGAAATGTATAATAAATTATTGCTAACTATCATCTCCGTATGATACTATCAAAGGCTAGAACTTATTCCTTTTACCTAACTGTATTTTTGTACCCATTAACCAACATCTCTTCATCCCTTCCTCCCCGCAACCCTTCCCAGCAGGTGGTAAACACCATTGTATTGTCTACCTCCATGAGATCCACTTTTTAGGCTCCTACATGCTAGTGAGAACATGCAATATTTGTCTTTTTGAGGCCTGGCTTATTTCTCTTCTTTTTCAACCTTTTATTATAAATTTAAAAATTTTTAATTGGCACGTATAATATACATATTTTTGGGGTTCGTATGATAATCGTACACATTCATATAATTTGTAAAGATCAAATCAATGTAATTGGCATAGCCATCGCCTTAAATATTTGTCTTTTCTTTATGCTAGAAACATTGAAATTATTGTCTTCTAGCTATTTTGAAACATACAATAGATTATTTTAAGCTATAGTCACCCTACTGATCTATCAAACACTGAGTCATATTTCTTCTATCAAAACTATATTTGTACCCATTATTCAACTTCTCTTCAACCCCTTCTCTCCCCTACCCTTCCCAGCCTCTGGTAACCACCCATCTAGTCTCTATCTTCATGGGATCCACCTTTCTAGCTCCCATGTATGAGTGAGAACGCGTATTTTTTTTTTTTTTTTTGTCTCTTTGTGCTTGGATGTTTCACTTAGCATAATGACCTCCATTTCCAACTGTGTTGCCACAAATGACAGAATTTCATTGATTTTATGGCTGAATAATATTCCACTATGTATATATACCACATTTTCTTTATCTACTCATCCGCTGATGGGTACTTAGGTTGATTCCATATCTTGACTATTGTGAGTAGTGCTGCAATAAACATGGGACTGCATATATCTCTTTGACATACTGATTTCCTTTCTTTTGGATATATATCCAGAAGTGGAATTCCTGGATCATATAATAGTTCTATTTTTAGTTTTTTGAGAAACTTCCATACTGTTTTCCATAATAGCTATACTAAAATACATCCCATCAGCAGTATACAAGCATTCCCTTCTTCTCATCCTTGCCAGCATTTATCATTTTTTGTCTTTTCAATAGTAGCCCTCCTAACTGGGGTGAAATAAGATCTCATTATGGTTTTGATTTTCATTTTTCTGATGATTAGTGATGTTGAGCATTTTTTCATATACCTACTGCCATTTGTATGTCTTCTTTTGAGAAATGTCTATTTAGTCCTCTTGCCTATTTTTAAATTGAATTATATATTTATTTTTGCTATTGAGTTGTCTGAGTGTCTCATATATATATGTATGTTTCCCCTTCTTATCTGTATGCCTTTATTTCTTTTTCTTGTCTTATTGCATTGGCTAGGACTTCCAATATTGTGTTGAATAAGAATTGTGAGAGTAGACATCTTGCCATCCTTAAGGCAAGAAACGTCCATATTAAGTATGATTTTAGCTGTAGGTTTTTTGTAGATGCTCTTTATCAAGTTGGAGAAGTTCCCCTCTGTTCCTATTTTTCTGAGAGTTTTTATCATTAATGGGCATTGAATTTCTTCAAATAATTTTTCTGCCTCTATTGATATGATCATGTGATTTTTCTTCAGCTGTTAATATGATGAATTACATTGATTGATTTTCAATATTAAACTCATGGATTGTTTAGAAGTGTGTTGCTTCATTTCCAAGTGTTTGGAGAGTTTCCATTTTTCTTTCTGTTATTTATTTTTAATTTGTTTTTGTTGTGGTCAGAGAGCACATTGTATATGATTTCAGTTCTTTTAAATTTGTTGTGTTTTGTTTTATGGCCCACAATATGATTTCCTTGATGTATGTTCCACGAATACTTGATTAAAATGTGTATTCTGCTGTTGTTGGGTGAAATGTTCTATTAATGTTAATTAGATGGTCTTGATAATGGTGTTTTCCTACATCTTTGCTGATTTTCTGTTCAGTTATTCTATCCATTGTTAAGAGAAGGGTGTGTAGAATCCAACTAAAATTGTAGATTTGCCTATTTCTCCTTTCAGTTCTATCAGTTTTTGTTTCACATATTTTACAGCATAATTGTTTGGTGCATACACATTTAGAATTGCTATATATTTTTGATAGCTTGCCTTTTTTATCATTATGTAATGTGTCTTTCTGTTTCTGGTTATTGTTTTTGCTCTACACTCTATCTTACATTAATATAGTCACTCCTGCTTTCTTTGATTAATATTTACATAATATATATTTTTCCATCCTTTCAACCTGCCTAGATTATATTTAAAGTGAGTTTCTTATAGACAGTGTATAATTATGTTTTAAAATCCAACGTGCCAATCTCTCTCTTTTTAAATTGGTGTGTTTAGACCATTTACATTTAATGTCACTATTGATATGTGAGGGCTTCAGTCTGCCTTTTTATTTTTTGTTTTATATTTGTTCTCTAAGTTTTTTATTTCTTAGTTTACTTTTCTGTGCCTTCTTGTGGGTTAGTTGAACAACTTTCAAAATTCTATTTTGATTCATCTACACTGCTTTTGAGTGTATCTCTTTAAGCAGTTTTTTAAGTTGCTCGTAGATATTCCATTATATATACATAACTTATAATAGTCTACTGGTGTTCTCATACTCCAAGTTCAAGGATAGTATAGAATCTTACCTCTATTTTTGTCTCTTTGTCATCCCACATTTGTAATATACTTGTCTTAAATATGTAGTTGATATACATTTAGAACAAAATCAGACAGTGTTGTAATTTTTGCTTCAATAATTAACATAATTTAGAAAACTGAAGAGAAGGAAAACCTATCACATTTACCCACATTTTTGCTTACTGTGTTCTTCTTCCTTGCTTATGTTCCAATTTTCCTTCTTTAACTTTTTCTTCATATTTAGAGAAGTTATTTTAGCCGTTCTTTTAGGATGAGTCTACTGGCAACAAATTCTTTTACTTTTTCTTATTGGAGAATGTCTTGATTTCCCCTTCATTCCTGGAGGGTATTTTTACTGGGTATAGGATTCATGGTTGACAATACTTTTCTTTCAGCACTTTAAAAGTATTTTAAAATATTGTGCCATCTTCCTCTAACTCCTGATGGAAAATCAGTTGTCATCTTAACTGTTTTCCCCCTCTAGATAAAGTGTAGTTTTTCTCTGGCTGCTTTCTAGACTTTTTCTTTAGTTTTCAAAAATAATGTGCCTTGGTGTGGACTTTTAAGGTTTTATCTTCTTCAAGGCTGGTTTGTGTTCTTCAGTCTACAAGTGTATGTCTCTTGCCAAATTTGGGAAGTTTTCAGCCATTATTTTTTGGAGTACTTTTTTCAACTCCACCCTCTTTCTCCTCTCCTTCTGAAACTCCTAAGAAATGAATGCTAGATATTTTGTTATAGTCCCCATTAGGTTCCTCAAGGTTTCTGAATTTTTATTTTCAGTTTATTTTATCTCTGTTGTTCAGGTTGTATAATTTCTATTGTTCTGTCTTCTGGGTCACTGCTTCTTGTATACGATTCCTTAAAAGATTATACCTGGTCTCACTACCTCCAGCACTTTCTCTCCTATTGAGAGTCATGTTAATTTCTAAGTGGCTCTGAATAGAATGTGTGCCGACCAGTGAACTAACAGGCAGTGCCTGGCCATCTCTAGGTGGATTTTTCCATTCAAGCTCTTCCACTTCCTCCACTGAGAAGCCAGAGGGTGTCAGAGACTGTGGGCTTCAGCAAGCACCAGGTGAGACCCCACAAGGAAGAGGACAAGAGCAGGACTGCGTGAGCTGTGTGCCAATGCCAGCTCTCTTGACAATTGCTATATTCTTAGGGAAACTACTTGTTTCAATCAAGAGTCTAAATGGCAAACAACGTGATTAACACATTTGCTGTATTTGTGTTGGGAGTAAAATGGAAACTTAGGGCAGAGAGGTGGGGAAAGAATGAGCGTTCTATGATCCTAGAGCTGGCTGGGGCCAGGTGTTTCTGCAGCAGCCGGCCATGACAGATCACAAGCTCTGGGCCAGGGGAGGTGATGTGTGTTTTCCATGGGGAACATAAACCCTAGTCAGTTGGTGTCAGGGAGTTGGGGAAAGGAGCATTTGCTGACAGTTGGTAGATCCTTTCTGACAGCACTAGTGAAGGGTGGTAACGTGAAAGATCCAAAATAGGAACTAAACAGAGGATGACTTCTGTTTGCCTCTGAGCCATTTGACCATAGTGCTACCTTAGCTGTCCTTCTCTGGTCCAGAGCTTTTGTTTACTTGGGCCAATTTGGAGTGTAGCTTTGTCTCCAGAAACTTCTCTCCCTGCTCTATTATGTTGGAATTTCCATCTGCAAATCGCTAGTGGAGGATTGACAAGGGGGTATGAGACCTGGCCCTCAACCTCTTGGAAGGCCGGGTGGATGACCCTGGTCATATCCCCTAACACCATGGGTCTCAGTTTCCCTCTGTTTCTTTTTTTATTGCATTATTTTGAGACCTGATTAAGTTAATGTCTGTAAAAGGACTCTAATATTAAAATGCCACATCTGTACTTTGTAAGGAAAGTAGGAGTGCAATGTATTCATCTGTTCAGTTGTTCATTCATACATTCATTCATTATACTTATCAAGTCTCAGGCACCAAATAATGGAGCCATGATAGGAAGCCTACTCTGGAAAGAGTAGTGAATGACTTCTGTTTGCCTCTGAGCCTTTAGACCATAGTGCTACCTTAGCTGCCCTTCTCTGGCCCAGAGCTTTTGTTTACTTGGGCCAATTTGGAGTGTGGCTTTGTCTCCAAGGACTTCTCTCCCTGCTCCATTATGTTGGAATTTCCAGAGACTATGGGCTTCAGCAAGAACCAGGTGAGACCCCACAAGGAAGAGGACAAGAGCAGTAGTGTGTGAGCTGTGTGCCACTGGAAAGAGTGAGGAAGTCACAGCTGAGTGCCAGTCCCTCCTCCATCCTCCTGTCCAACTCTTCCCTGCAGTTGCTGTTCTCGGTGGGATGTATGCTGTCTTCTGTGGGACGAGAAGATGGTTAAGTGTACGTTTCAAAGAACTTGTCTGAATCAAAAGTAGGTTTTCAGGCTGGACACAGTGGCTCATGCCTATAATTCCAGGAGTTTGATACCAGTCTGGGCAACATAATGAGACCCCCTTCTCTATTATATGTGCGTGTGTGTGTGTACATATGTGTGTGTGTGCATTTGTGTGTGTGTGTAAATCTATATCCAGGCATGGTGGCACATACCTGGCCTGTAGTTCTAGCTACTGGGGGCACTGAGGTGGGAGGATTGCTTGAGCTCAGGAGATTAAGACTGCAATGAGCTATGATCACACCACGACACTCCAGCCTGAGTGACAGAGAAAGACCCTGTCTCTAGAAAAACAGAAAACAAGACCAAAGAAAACAAAAAACACTAAGCTTTCAAAAAAGAAAAGACTCACACAGTTGGAGTAGCACAAAGTAAGTCCCACAGACGAAGAGTAAGGTGCTGAGAAAGCAAACACCTTGTTGGGCTCAGGAGCCTCGATAAACTTAAGAGCAGAATTTGCAGTGGACAAGCCACAGATGATTTACACATCCCAGCTTTCCCAGCTGTGTTCTGAATTCTCCCCAGGAGTGGTTGCCTCCACCTTTCCTGCCGACCAGGAGATCCTTGCAGGCAAGGGCTTTGCTTTACTCGAATCCCCGTTGAATCCCCATTGTCTTGCCCTATCTATTCTCCCCCACGGAAAGTCCTTGTGTGGCAGGATTGAGTTAGTGGCAATGATGAGCATCCCTGGTTTTGGACTTGCAGGCTGGAGCCCTTCCCCGACTATGTGACGTGCTGCAAGTGCTGTGGGAAGAGCAAGACCAGTGCCTGCAGGAACTCTCCAGAGAGCAGACAGGAGACCTGGGCACGGAGCAGCCAGTGCCAGGTATGAGGCTTGCCACAGCCCATGTCCTCTCTTGGGGGTGGAACATGTCCAGTCCCGCTGGGCAGGAGGAGCTTGTCCTGGGCCAGGATTGGATGTGGGAGGCTGGTCCAGCTTTATTTACTCAGACAATCAGCTGAGGGGGCCAGGGCTGGAGTGGTTCTGGTGAGCAGATCACATGGACCCCAAAGCCAGATCCTTACCACTCTTTTTTCCTGGGTAAGTGAACATAGCCAGTGTTTTCCTACCATCAGCTTCTGCGTGCTGACTTGGCCAACTTAAGAGCTTGGTGGGAATTTCTTTGCAAGGCAGTTTTCCTCTCATTCATTCTCCCACCTCCCTGCCAGCTCCATGAGTGAGGTAGTAGGAAAGGCAGCCTGGGTCCACAATAGTGTGGGCTGCCTACTGGGTGACACTCACTGGCTGTGTGAACACAGGCAAATTATTTAGCCCTTGGAGTCTCCATTTTCTGATTTATAGAATGGAGGTGGCCAGGCATGGTGGCTCACGCCTGTAATCCCAGCATTTTGGGAGGCCGAGGTGAGTGGATCGCCTGAGGTCAGGAGTTCGAGACCAACTTGACAATATGGTGAAACCCCACCTCTACTAAAAATACAAAATTAGCCAGGCTTGGTGGCGCATGCCTGTAATTCCAGCTACTAGGGAGGCTGAGGCAGGAGAATTGCTTGAACCTGGGATGCAGAGGTTGCAGTGAGTCGAGATGGCGCCATTGCACTCTAGCCTGGGCAACAAGAGCAAAACTTTTTCTCAAAAAAAAAAAAAAAAAAAGAATAGAGGTGATAACTTCTTCGGGATTATAATGATAAATGAGATAAAGTGTGTTAAATACAGATGCCTTGTAAATATTGCTCATTTAAATGTTAATTGTTATTATTAATCAACACTTTAAGAGTTCATTTTATATTTAAATGTTAACTTTATTTTTATTCCCTTCCTAAACGTCTCGTCTTTGTTGTCTGTCATCTAAGGATAAGGAAGGGTATAGCATTAAGAACCCACTGCAGGCCGGGCGCGATGGCTCAAGCCTGTAATCCCAGCACTTTGGGAGGCCGAGATGGGCGGATCACGAGGTCAGGAGATCGAGACCATCCTGGCTAACACTGTGAAACCTCGTCTCTACTAAAAAAATACAAAAAACTAGCCTGGCGTGGCGGCGGGCGCCTGTAGTCCCAGCTACTCAGGAGGCTGAGGCGGGAGAATGGCGTAAACCCGGGAGGCGGAGCTTGCAGTGAGCTGAGATCTGGCCACTGCACTCCAGCCTGGGCGACAGAGCCAGACTCCGTCTCAAAAAAAAAAAAAAAAAAAGAACCCACTGCAGGGTTCAAATGAACATCTGTACACGGATGTTCATAACACCCCCCTCCACAAGGATGAAGAGGTGGAAACAGCCCAAACGCCCATGAACTGATGAATGGATAAACAAAATGTGGTGTATCCATCCCGTGGGTATTATTCAGCTTTTAAAAAGAATGAAGTGGTGATCCGTTCTACAGCATGGACAAACCTTGGAACATAATGCTAAGTGAAACAAGCCAGATACAAAAGGACACACATTGTGGCTCAGCGTGGTGGCTCACACCTGTAATCCCAGCACTTTGGAAAGCCGAGGTGGGCAGATCATTTGAGGTCAGGAGTTCAAGACCAGCCTGGCCAACATAGTGAAACCCTATCTCTACTAAAAATACAAAACTTAGCTAGCATGGTGGCGGGCACTTGTAATTCCAGCTACTCAGGAGGCTGAGGCAGGAGAATCGCTTGAGCACGGGAGGTGGACGTTGCAAAGATCATGTCATTGCACTGCAGCCTGGGTGACAGAGTGAGACTCTGTCTCAAAGTAAATAAATAAATATTAAAAAAAAAATAAAGGAACACACTGTATGATTTCACTAATATAAAATGTGCAGATGAGCCAAACCTATAGAGACAGATTAGTGCTTACCAGGGCTAGAGGAAGGGACAATGGGAAGTGATTGCTTGAGGGGTACACGTTTCCTTTTGGAATTGGTAAAAATGTGTTAGAACTGGATAGAGGTGATGTTTCCACAATATTTTATTGTGAAGGTACTAAATCCACTAAACCATACACTTTAAATCGTTAATGGTTAGTGTTATGTGATATGATTTTTCTTCAATTTAAAAAGAGAGAGGGAAAGAAAAACAGAGCCCAGGCTTTTAAATTAGACAGACTGATCTTGAACAAGGCCGCAGTTTTCACATCTATTTTATGGAGTTGGTGTGAAATGAAAAGCATTCATTCAAAGAATGCTTATTTAGCACTTAGTGGTGTCAGGTGAGTGGTGAGAAAGGAGCATTGTTGGCTGTGCTCTTATCGCTTAGGAATGTGTTTTGCGGTGTGTGGCAGGAGCTTGATACCCTGGCTTCACCAGATAGCAATTTGTTTGTTGCATATTACAAAAAGAGCTGGAGCAAAGTTCCAAGACGTCGCCATATTCCGGATTCCTCTCTTGCCTGAATGTGTGGCGTCTGTTCTCATGGTCATATAATGGCTGCTGTACCTCCAGGGAGGAGAGGAGAATACCTGCATTTCTGGCAGGAAGAAGAAGAAAGTCACTAGAAGGAGGGATGAGACACACTGGGAAGCCAGACTTTCTTGACACTCTCCCGGTGACTTCTGCGTATACTGCATCAGCCGGAATAGGACTGCATGGCCACCCCAGCTGCAATGGATACTGCAGGTTGAGTTTATAGCTGTGCATGTAACCACCTGGAGCAAAACCAGGTCCTCCTCATGAGAAAGAAGAGAAGGATGGCAGTGGGCAGGCTTTGCCATTGTCACCACGACTCAGCCTGGTGAGGGAGACATGGATCAAGTGATTAGAAATTCATGGCCAGGCGCGGTGGCTCATGCCTGTAATCCCAGCACTTTGGGAGGCCGAGGCAGGTGGATCACCTGAGGTCAGGAGTTCGAGACCAGCCTGGCCAACAAGGTGAAACCCCATCTCTACTAAAAATACAAAATTAGCCGTGTGTGGTGGTGGGCGCCTGTAATCCCAGTTACTCAGGAGACTGAGGCAGGAGGATCACTTGAACCCAGGAGGCTGAGGTTGCAGTGAGCCAAGATCGTGCCATTGCACTCCAGCCTGGGCAATAAGAGTAAAACTCTGTCAAAAAAAAGAAGGAAGGAAGGAAGGAAGGAAGGAAGG
>NC_045444.1:1555344-1566307 GCF_002776525.5 Piliocolobus tephrosceles | reverse complement strand
AAGGAAGGAAGGAAGGAAAGAAACTCATATAAAATGATGAGATAAGAGCAGTATGTGGGTCTGCGTGAGTGTCTAATCAGGACGCTTGACCTGGCCTGGGCCTCCATGAGGGCTTTCTTGAGGAAATGATGTTTGAGCCAAGGCCTGAGTCTGACTGGTGGTTACTGAGCACAGACATGAAGGATCCTGCTGCAGGATGAGCACACAGGGGCTCATCGGCCCTTGGGAGATTTTCATCCTATCCTAAGAGTGGCCAAAGGCCCTGGAGAGTCTTAGGAGGCCGGGGTGTGACTGTCTGCATTATGAATTTTCACCTCTGCCACAGTGTGGGAGGCGAACTGGAAAAGGACGTGAGTAGTTCAGAGAGACCCGCTGGGAGCCCGGTGGTCTAGGCAAGAGATAGGATCATTGGGACTGGATAGGATGTCATTGTTTGGATTCCCCAGAAGCAGGTGACTCCAGGCCAGATCAGTAGGACTGGGAACCAAGACAGGGAAGGGAAGAAAGCTGGTAAATGTTGCGTCATCACTGTGGGCACGTGTGGAACACATGCCTCCAAGTCGCACAGGAGCTGGAGGATGCATCCACCAGTGTCCCATCAGTCAGAGGTGGGGCTGCTTCAGGGAACGCAGCTTTCATTCCCTTGCATTGCCAGCCTGCTGTGCTTAGGGACAGAATTGCCTCCAGTAGCTAGAGAAAGCCCTCAGACAAAGGGATACTGGGCCAGTGGGTGAAAGTGAGATTGGTTATGCCCAGAAAAGTTAAAGCTAAGGAGTTACAAGCAGGTTCCGCTGCGAGGGCTGGAGAGGTGTACACCCATAGCAGAGCTGTGTGGGTGGGAGACACTGACCACACACGGTGATGAGCTGGATTGGGAATGAGGTGAGAGACGGAGAATCCAGGATGGCCCCCAGGTGTCTGACTTGAGCAACTGGAGGAAGAAGTAAAGGAAGATCAGTATTTTGGAGGAGAGGAGATAAAAAATCACAAATGTAGTTTTAGACGTGTAGAGGTGAGACTTCAGAGTGGGGATGAGGGCTGGGGATAAACCTCCGCAAAGGCGCAGGTGAGGCAGAGGTTGCACCAGGAGAGTACAGGAGCGGGAAGGGAAGAGGACCCAGGAGCCAGCCTGGAGCCCTCCCGGCCCTCATTTGTCAGGAGCAACTGGAAGTAGAGGAACATGAGGGCGTGTGAGCAGCAGAGGCAGCAGCGTGGATGCTGCAAATGTGCTTTAGCCCATGCACTCGGCCACTGCGCGAGGGACAGGGACAGAACAGACATCTCTCCCATAGTGTGAGCCTTTGCTTTCCCTCTACCTGACTGCACTTTTCCTCTGGCTCTGACTGCACTTGGGGAGCCAGACCATGGTCTTATGGCATTCATGGGGGCACCGGAGAGAGCCTTCTGATTTCCTGCTACCCCCGGCAACTGTGTCTGGGACAGGAAGAAGCAAGGCACCAACAAGGCCAGCCTGAGGTGCAGCCGAACCGCGGGTGCGCCCCACCTCCTCTCCCCGAGGACAATGCCTGAAATTCCGATGACAGCAGCCCTGAGATAGGGCCTAGACTGCGGAGCCTCTCCGGGGGCTGATGGTGAACTTTCATTTACACTGAGAAGTAAGGGATGGTTATCTGAACACGAGATGTGTTTAAAATGTCCCACTGTTCTGCAGTGGTTCCAGGATGAGGCCCAGCTCCTGACGTGGCCCCTGTCCACATCTCCACCCCAAACACCGCCAATCAGCTCAATTCTCAACCAAATTGCTTGCAATTTCCTGCCTGTCCATTTCTTTCCTGCCTCCAGCTTTTGCACAAGCAGACCCCTCTGCTACAACGCCATTCTCCATCTTCTTCCCTCTGAAACCACCCGCCTTTTCAGACTCCTCTAGGAATGATGTCTGAATGCCCATAGCTCCTCTGGCCAAGCGAGTCACCCCGACTCCTGCAGGAGACTGTTTCTCTCTCCTCGCACCTCTGCACTGCACTGTAAAGGTGTGTTTCCTGGACTGTCCCTGCCCCAGCCTGAGGCAGTAACAGTGTCACCTTCTTTCTTCCCCAGTGTTTTTGACACAGGGCTTGCTAGACTGAGGATTCAGTGTGTGTTTGTTGACTGACTTACTGAGTGAATGAGGGCAGATACACGACCGAGAGCAGGGAGAAAAGAGAAAACAAAAGACCGCCAGCCCCAAGGAGAGAGTGGGAGATGAGATGGAGCCTTGGAGGCAGGTGAGGCCCCTGCAGAGGACACAAATGCCCCCAGCTGCCCAGCTTGTCACAGATTAGCTGAGGCGAGCAATGTGGTCCTGGTCACCGGTGGAGGGATGCTCTCCAGGGTCTGGCTTTGGGGGACAGAGGTGAGTCCCTGTTTTCCCTGGCCCTCCGCTATGGAGTGGTGAGCCGGCTCTGCCTGCCTCACTCAGGCCCTGACTAGTGACCATGCTGGCTGGGGTTCCTGCTCCCCTCTGAGCACCCAGAATTCCTGTTGGGCTGTCACAGTTCGAGGAAGAGACTCTCCCCACTGTGGTGGGAGAGGGTCTTCTGTGAGGCCACTCACGGCTGGATCTGGTGAGATGAGCAGGGCTGAATGCCAGCCAGGAAGCAAACAGAGTCAGCCGGAGTTGGTGCCACTCTTCCTTTCTGGGGCTCTTGGGTAGAGGATTCTCCCCACTCCTCAGTGTGCCCATTTTAAAGTGGGGGAAATAATCGGATCAACTTCATGATGCTGTTGTGGGGAATAAGTGAATTACTACCTGGAGAAGGCAGAAGCTCCTCTCATGGCCTCTGTCCCAGCCCTTTGGTGCAGCCAGGCTGACCTCTGCCATGAACGGCTGGGGTCCAGTTAGGCGCTCAGCCCTGCCTGTGGGTGGTGCCTCTTCTGCGAACCTCTTTTCCGGTCACCTTACCAATGCCAAGTGCACATTCATATGTGGGTGGGAAGTTGCACCCACGTCCATATCTCAATTCTGGGTTGACTGATCTGAGCAGAATTGCTCATCTTTCTTCCCTAAGGCTCCCCATGCAGTGCAGCAGCCCTTTGTGCCAGGTCCTGACTGTGCATCCAGGGCCGAGAAAGCTCACTGGGGATTCCTGCTTGACTTCTGCCTCACACTGACTGGGGGGACCTGGACAAGCCCTGACCATACCCCTCTCTTCCGGACCTTACTCTCACTGAGAAAAGGGCTCCCCTGGCTTTGCAAGAGCTGCGGTGTCTGGCCAGGCCCTGGTGGCAGAACCAAGGAGGGCCAGCATGCAGGTGGGTGATAGGGTGGCTCAGCTGACCCTTGCATCACAAACAGCTGTCACTGGGATCTGTTTTGCATATTGACCTTCTGCAGGGGGCATTTTAGGAAAGGGGATCTGTTACTTTGAAAACATGGTTTTAAAGCCCTAAAGATGTCCAAGGACTCTGCCTGCTGGAAAAGTCTTCAGGTCTGCCGCACTGAGGGGGTCAGAAGCCGGGGCCAAGGGCTCCATCTGGGACTGTGGAGCGGGTGTAATGTCTGAGGAAAAATCCCCTAAAAGACTAAGAGCAGAAATGGCCAAGGCCTAGATCTGGTGCCCAGGGGGCCTCTCTTAGCACCGAGGCTCTATCCTGGCACCTGTGTGGGGGACGGGACTGCTGGGGCTCTCCACTGAGGGTGCAGGGTTAATGGTTAAGCTCCCTGGGGTAGAGGTTAATATTTGAACGCCAGACGAGTTACAGGAAACACCACTCAAAGAGCTGTCACCGAGCCCGCCACACTTATCACAAATAAAAAATTAACTCTTCAGCTATTCCGGGTTAGGTGGCCAAGGTCTTACTGGCATTTTGTGGGAACATTTCACGGTCACCCTAATAACTGCATGGCCTGCCCCACAGGGCTATTTATTACTTTGTTTACAGAAGTCAATACCCCCTCAGAGCTGGCTGGTGGAAGGGCCATGGCTCTCCCCAGGGAAAGAATGTTCCAGAAGGACAGTGTGGTGACATGCAAGGTGTGGGTTCGATAAGTTAGACAGACCTGGGCATGTGTCCTGCTCTGTCACACAGGTGCTCTGTGACCTTGAGCAAGACGCTGGTCCTCTCTGAGCCTTAGTGTCCTTGCCTTCAAGTGGGGTCATGCCATCCACTTTTCCTTCTTGTCTGCCTGCTGGTTGCCCACTCCCCAGAGCATGGGTCCAGGAAAACAGGCTTTTTATTTTGTACCTTTTTTATTGAGGTGAAATTCACATAGCATGAAAATCACCATTTTAAAGTGAATAATCCAATGGCAGTTAGCGCATTCATAATGCTGTATGCGGCCACCAGCTCTATCTCATTCCAAAATATCTTCATCACCCCAAAATAAGATCCCTGTACCCATTAAGTCATCATTCCCCTCCATCCTTCTCCCCAGCTGCTGGCTATTACCAATCTGCTTTCTGTCTCTGTGGATTTGCCAGTGCTGGACATTGCATATCAACGGAAGCATTTGCTATGTGAGTTTTTGTGTCTGTCTGCTTTTGCCGAGAATAACATGCTTGAGGTTCATCCACGGTGTAGTACGAATCAGTTCTTCACGCGTGCTGGCTGTTACTGCAGTTTTCTCTAACATTCCTAGCTCCTTTCTGGAGTCTCCTGGCCCCCGATGCCCTCTGGCAGCCACACCCAGGACCATCCTCCACGGCTGCCCACAGCTCACCTCTGCCCATTCTTCCCTCGGCACCACTGATCTTGGCTCATTTCTCCAAAATATGTTAGCTTATGTTCGTATAACATTCTAGACAATTTAAATGTTTAGTTCTTAAAACAGCTGTGCAATAAGCACTATAATTACTCCCATTTCATAGATGAGAAAACAGGCTCCAAGGGCCCAGGATCACACAGAGCTGAAACAGGACTCAGCTTTGCCATCCAGTCTAATCAAACACAGCACAACTGAGCTGTGAATGACTGATAACCTTACCCTCCCGAGAGAAGGGTTTTCCATTAGAGAAAGCAAACAAAAAGAGACAGAGATTGCTGCTGGCAATTAATCCTTAATTCGCTTGAAAGGTGGTGTGAAATGAAGAGCTTTAGGTCAGGTGAGGAAGAGTTCTTCGGTGGATGAGGAGGGTTCCGTGAGGGTGGCACACACTTTGTGCAGTCTCTGGAAGGGGAGGGACTTAGCTCCCCTTGCTCAGAAGCTGGCCTAGGGCTGGCCTTCTGGACATAGATGGGCCAGCCTGCTCCAGAGAAGTGGCTGCTTGGTCTCAGGGCTGGAAGGGTTCTTCATCTCATCTAGTGCAGACTTCATTCAGTGTCTGATGCTCTTCCCAGTCTCCTAATTCCATGACTCTCTGCTTGAATACTTTCAGTGATGGGCACCTCATCACTCTCAAGAGAGTTCAGCCCATCCGACAGCTTACGATTCCTGGTTCCAAGACTCTTTAGCTGTTTCTCCTGTGATGTGCTTTTAAATACCTTTGTTGCCCTGGGATTTCAGCTCCTCTAGCCCCATCCTGACCACAGCTCCTGTGTGTCCAGCCATCACAAATGACAGGGACACCCT
Organism: Piliocolobus tephrosceles; assembly: GCF_002776525.5. Taxonomy (NCBI): domain Eukaryota; kingdom Metazoa; phylum Chordata; class Mammalia; order Primates; family Cercopithecidae; genus Piliocolobus; species Piliocolobus tephrosceles. The sequence goes on along the minus strand of NC_045444.1, from coordinate 1,560,798 downwards.
CTTGACTTAAGAGTGTAGATCAAGCCATTAGCAAAGTTGAGGAAAACTCACCAGGCTGCCCCTTGGATGGCCTGGGGATGGGGCCAGGGCTGAGCCAAGAGAGGCAAAGGGAGACACGATGCAACTGGGAAACAGGCCGCTGTGCAGGAGCTCGTCCTAAGCCACTGTGGGTTCTGGGGAGGAGAAAGGGATGAGTGGGGGTGAGCAGGGGTGGAGGTGCCTGAGAGATGGATGTGGCCGTCCGTAGGCAGAACCGGAAGGCAGGAGAGGACAGACACAAGGGCAAGACAAAGAGGAGCTGTGGCTTCCCCAGTGACCCCATCAGCTGACGAAGTGAGCACCAGGGACATGGAGGGTGTGAGTGGCCCAGTTCAGCATGGCCCAGCCTGGCCTCATGCCACTGCAGCCTGACACACTGCTCCAGAAATAGTCCCAGATTTTCATCAGGCCATCTGAGCTTATTTATAAATAGAGGACTGTAGGGTGGAGGCTCCACGCCAGGTAGACGCAGGGCAAACTCCCAGGCACTGTCCTGCCCTTTCAGATGGCCCTTTCCCCTCTCTCAGCCCTCCCCCCACCCACCCAGACCTGCCTCTGGGGCCACCTCTCTATCCCTATGGGCAGGCCAGGGGAAGCTGACATTGCTGGGTCTGCTTCAGACCAGGGGCTCCACAAATATACAGACCACGAATCTTTATCTATAAACCCCTTTGGGCGAAACTAGAACTTTCTCCATTTTCTGACTTTAATTCTGATTGCATTCTCCTGGGATGGCAGACATTTCCGGATCCTCCCCTGCAGTTTTCCCAGGGGGCTAGAGATTCACGTAGCACCACCGTGTTCAGGGGGATCTCGCCTGCGGCTGACGATGCTCAGTCACAGGTGGGGGCTGGCAGAGCCGTCTATCCCGGGCCACTGGCCCCTCGTGTGCTTTGCTGGGAGGCATGGGCTCGGCAAGGCTGTGTGTGGTCTGCCCATCCAGATCTGCCCCCACAGCCGTTTCTCCTCTGGGCCATCCCACCTGCTCAGGGCTGGCTGGGCAGCAGGGTACTTGCGCCCCTTCTGGAACCTTCCGTGTCCCAACTCATCACTTCCCCTCCATCTCTCCCCAGCCTGTGGGAATTCTTGCTCTTCTTCTGTTTTTCCCAAGTGCTTTGATTATTGCAGAATACCTCTTCAACCCCCAGAGGCCTTTGGAAACCCAAGCCAGGAAGTTTTCCTGTGTTTCTCTGTGACTTCAATCTGAAGAGGAAGGAGAGAGAAAAGGCAAAAAAACAAAAACCAAAAAAGCAAAAACAAACAAACAACAACAACAACAACAAAACAAGAGAAGAAAAAAGAAGAGATGTATGGATCAGAAAGTACTCCACTGTACCCACGTATCATTTAATTCTCTCAAAAATCCTGGGAAATAGTACTGTGCCCATTTTATAGATGAGGAAACTGAGGCTCATGGAGGTTAAGTGTCATACCCAAGGTAGGCTTGGGTCCAAAGCCCATTCTGTCTCCACTGCACCACCTCCCTCAACCTGGTATCCCAGACCGTCCTCCTGGGCCACGGGCACTGGGGCAGGCAGCCCCTCCTCCCCAGGCGGTGTTTGTGGGCTGGCATTGTCTTCTCTTGGTTCCCCACTTAAACTTCCCAGCCTTCCATCCAACCCCCTCCAGCCAGACAGTTGGTGGCAGAGGTGGCCATCAGAGACAACAAGGGGTGGGGAGGTCTGCTCTTCACATGCTTTGGATGTGCCTGCCCACACAGCTGATGTATATTTCTTCTAGCCCTGGCTCTCCTGGGGCGATGACCCCGCCCTCGTGGCTCAGTAAGTGTGGCACTATTGACAAAGCTCCCCCATCCCCTATCTCAATGAATGCCGCTCACCCCCGAGTCAGGCAGTGAACTGTGCTGCTCTGGAACTAAAACTGCCCAGGGAGACCCCAGTCCTGGGTTGTGTCCCTTCCCTGCCATGGATGCCTGGGAAGGCCAGAGCCAGGACAGGTATCCGAAGCTAAGCCAGGAGCGCTCTCCCCTGCCTCTCATTCATGCTTGGCTTGGGGGACTGGGGAGTCCAAGAGTGGGGTCCGAGATGCTGCATTCAAAGCCTGGAGACAGTGCAAGGCAGCCTCCACCGAGGAGGCCACACGGATTGCCCGGCTCCCCCAGGCCACATTCCCTCCAGCCCAGCTATAGCCACACGCCTCCTGTACTGTGGTTTCCTTCGTATGTTTTCCTTTCAATCAATGGACTTTTAAAAAACTTAGCCTCATCCTAAACAATAGTAGCTATAAAATCACAACTGTGATATGCTAGTTTTATAATGTTTCTAATGCACATTAAATTTTCTTTTAAAAAGTGCAACTGTGAAAAAATGTTCAACCATATACCAGCCAAAAGCACAGGCCACCAGTGAGTGGTGAGCTCACTGCACGCTGGGAAACCCTGGGTCTGTTCTGTGCCTTCTGTGCCCAGATGGTGGAGCCAGGGCTGGCAGAGAACAAGGCACTGCCACTGGTTCTCAGGAAACAAGCAACGCTGTGTGGGGCTAGCAGCCAGGTCTTCTGCCACCGAGGCCAGCCTGGAGGAGGCAGCCTGCCCCAGGCTGGCGAGATGGGAAGCCTGAGTGGGATCCCAGCTCCATTATCACCAGCTCTGTCACCCACACTTGTCACTTCCCCCTCTTGGAGCCTCAGCTCCCTCCTCTCTGCTGTGGGGCAGTGACCCTACTGACCCTTGGGCTGTTGTCAACGTCAGCTCTGATGTGTGATGTGCACCCAGCACAGGCCTGGCATGGCCTGTCCCCAGGTGTCCCTGGGGGCCCTGCCTGACATGACCCAAGTTAGGAAGCTTCTCAGACGTGCTGGCACCGTCCATATCTGTCTGGCCAACCAGCCAGACAGCCAGCCTGCGGCTGGTGCCCTGGCTGACCTGGCCAGTCCAGCCAGCGCTAAATCTGTTTTTCCCCAAGTGAGGCAAAAGTCTCCTGCCTTTTTTCATGCTCTGGAAATGCCCCAGCTGCTTCCGATGCAAGAGAGGCTGACCCAAGCTGGCAGGGGAGCTGCAACTCGAAACGAGGCGTCCTGCTGCCACCCTGAGATGGCCGCAAAGGGGAAGAGGGCCCCGGGTCAGCCTCCGCCTCCCGAAACTCCAGGTGTCAGGTTAGGTCAGCATGGAGACAAACAGTGGGCTGTCCGTAAAGGGTCCTCAGGACCAAGTCCCCATCCCACAGGCATCTGGGTAGGCCCAGGGTTACCTGGCAGGCCTGCTGAGTTCCCGAGACCCTGCTCAGGCCCAGCCAGCAGCGTCCACAGCTGGAATGTGAACAGGCAGCCTCGGGATAGTGGCGGAGCCCTCCCTGGGGCGTGCGCAGCAGAGAGAAGCTCCCGCTCCTCCTCTTGCAGGTGAAGCTTCTGGAATATCCAAGGGGTTCCTCATCTCCCATATGCCTCCAAGGACACAGACCCCTGCTTCTTGGCCTCATAGATGCTTCCACTGTCCTATGAAAGCCCCCTCCCCCCCACGGCCTTCTGTGTCCCTCTCCAATTCTACCACGCCCTTCCTCATGGCCGCAGCCTGCCCTTGTGGTTCCTGGGACTGCCCCACCACCAAAGCCCCCACAGGCATCGTGATTTCAGGACCGGGTTCCTTTCTGGGCCCTCCCACTCCTCCTCTCCCACTAGGGGGCTGGGCCTCTCTTCAGGGAGAAACAGGCCACACCTGCTGTGGCTTTCCCGCTCTAGGCCAGCATCCTCCCTGACCCAGGCCCTGGCCCTGCCCACCCTACCCTTCCCCCCCCCACCACCTCTCTCCAGTTCCCAGACCCTGGCTTGAACAAGGAGGGCACTAGGCAGCTGGGGCCAGTGTCATCTGGAGACAGGTCAGCTGGGTGGAGGGCTGAAGATAGCTTTCATCTCCTCCATTCCCTGGCTGTGACCTGGGAAACCGCTTCTGGCTCTGCTTGATTGCCGCGTTCATAAAGTGGAGGTAGAGCCAGGCACCTCGGGAACTGGAGGCACTGCCATGGGATTACATGAGCTCAAGTGTAGGACGCACAGGGCTCTTCCCCATCAGCACCACACCAGAGCTGACAGGCCCTGAACGCAGAATGTAGAAGTCAACTGGGTGTCAAGGTGAAAGCCCGTTTACGAGGGATGCTTGGCGGGGACTGGTGCAGGAGGCAGCGGTTCCAGCTGGCGTCCCTTCATTTGTTCATCCGCTGTGTTTGCTGAGCACCTGTGCTATGCCTGGCCCATCATAGGCCCAGGAGCCTGCTCTCCTGGGCTCTCTGCCTGGTGGTGGCGGAGGCATCTGTACCCAGGCACCAAGGTGAAGACACAGCTGGCAGTGACCCCCACTGGTAGGTCTGTGACCGCCTGTCTCACTTTCTGTGAATTACTCCTGGGAGCCAGGGGGAGCGCTGAGCCTGGAAATGAGGAACGCTCAGCGGTGAGGAGCAGGGAGGCTCAGAGTGGAAATTCTCAAAGCAAGTCCTGGAACCGCTGCAGCAGTGTCTTTGGGGAATTCTTAAAATGCAGATTCCTGGGTCTGGCCTCACAAGGAGGATCTGGGGCCTAGAGATCTGCATATCTCTGACAGGCACCCAGCTTCTGATGTAGACTGGAGGCTCACGCTTCTGCAATGGGACAGGTTGCCAGGGAGATTTCACTTAGAGGGGATGATGGGGCCAAGGACACTATGGATGCTCTGGTTCTGGTCACATTAATGCCTGAAAATAGATTCTTGCTCCTTAAAAAGCTGAGCATTTGCCATCTGCGTGCTCCCGCGACGTCTGCACACCGCATCCATCGCCCAGTCCCCAGAGCTAAGAATTGCCACCATTCAGGAGACCCAGCCTAGTCCAACCTCCTGAGTCCAGATGAGAAAGGAACAGGCCTGGGGAGGCCAGTGGGAAAGGGGTTGCCAGTCCCAGTGCCTGCTCCAGGCAGGCTTTTGAGGTGGGCTTTGAGCTCTTCCCCTGGATAGCCTCAGGAGGGAGGGGCTGGTCCTCCCAGAAGAGACGAGCAAGTGAGCAGGGCAGCTGGCAAGGTGGGGCGGGCCTGGAGCCCGGGTCAGCCGACTCGAGTCCAGGCTCTTTCTTTTTGGGCTCTGCCCTGTGCCACGTTCCCCAAACTGGAGGACCACTGACTGCGGTTCACCTCATGGGTGCCCCTCAGCTCATTTCCAGCCCCTTCCAAGCCTGGCCCCAGCGATGACCTCTCAGAGGGCACGGGTTCCAGAAGTCTGTCGCAGGAAGCAGTTTCCCTGTGTGGCTGCCCTTGGATCAACTTTGGGAGAATTGGTGGGTGGTTACGTGAAATGATGTCTTAAAAGACAGTACAGTCGGCCGGGCGCGGTGGCTCAAGCCTGTAATCCCAGCACTTTGGGAGGCCGAGACAGGCGGATCACGAGGTCAGGAGATCGAGACCGTCCTGGCTAACACGGTGGAACCCCGTCTCTAA
>NC_045444.1:1548658-1555244 GCF_002776525.5 Piliocolobus tephrosceles | reverse complement strand
TGTCCCCACTCAAATCTCATCTTGAATTGTAGCTCCCAGAATTCCCATGTGTCATGGGAGGGACCTGGCGGAAGGTAATCGAATCTTGAGGGCAGGTTTTTCCCACGCTGTTCTTGTGATAGTGAATACGTCTCATGAGATCTGGTGGTTTCATAAAGGGGAGTTTCCCTGCACGTGTCCTCCTGTCCTCCTGCCCACTGCCATGTAAGAAGTCCCTTTGCTCTTTCTTCGTCTTCTGCCGTGATTGTGAGGCCTCTCAGCTATGTGGAACTGTGAGTCCATTAAACCTCTTTCCTTTGTAATTACCCAGTCTCAGGTATGCCTTTATTAGCAGCATGAAAACAGACTAATACAGTCCCATACCTATAAGACAGAATGGCAATATGAATTTACAAATAGATGCAAAGCTGGCTGAATACACAGGGAGGGAAGAAGTGAAAATAACCGTATTTCAACTGGACAATAATGATTGTGCCTATGGATGAGAATCATTTGCATTGCTGCCAATCATCTAGAAGTTACAGAGTTGCAGTGAAGCTCGAAGACAACAAAAGGCCTGACACTGAATCAGATAATCCAGAAAGCCGTACTTAGACAATGCCTAGTTTTGCACTGAAAACACCCGAGTGATTTTTTTTTTATTCATCTTGAAGTCTTTCAGTTTTCAGAAGTGGGCCACACATCTAGCTCTGAGCTTCCTAGCAGCCAAATCAAAGAAGAAACCAGCTTCAAATGCAGTGTCTACGTATACTAGCTGTTCACAATAAGTTCAGCTTCTCACTGCATTGAGACCAGATTCTCCTTCTGGGAGGGGCCTCATCAAGGGAACTCAAGAGGGGATGTAGGAAGCAACATCCTCAATATTCTTGCCGCAAATAAGTGGTGACCGTTGTGGAGCTGTGCCCATAGGCCAGGGCAGTGGCTCTGAGTGTGGTCCCAGCACAAACGGCATCAGCATCACTTGGGAACTTGTTAGAAATGCAGATACTCAGGCCCCACCCCAGACCTACTGAGCAATCTGTGTTTTAATAATCCCTCTGGGTGATTCTAATACAAGCTGAAATTTGAGAACCATGGGACAAGAGTTCTCAACCCTGCAGTCAAACGTTAGAATTACCTGGAAGGCTTTTAAAGGACATGATGCCTGGGCCCACCCAAACCAGGGATCGTGCAGGATCCCTGTATGTCACACCGGCTGTGTCTATTTCTAAAGCTCCCCAGGTAGTCGTACCATGCAGCTAGGAGGGAGGCCCACTGCTGCTTAGTCGTTTAATGCAAACTGATTGGCCGACAGATGTGCCATCTGCTCCAGAGAAATCCAGACCTTCACTTGCAAAGCTTATAGGGGAGGGTGCCTTCCTTCTTTCCTTCTTCCCTTCCTCCCTCCCTTTCTTACTTTCTTCTATCTTCAACACTGAGCACTACCATGTAGATGGCAGAGTCCAAGGGCCCGAAGAGGAAAAGGTGCATTAGACACTATTGGTTCCTGATCCTGAGGAGTCAGTACCTACTGGGAAGTTTGGAAATAGTCTAATGGGAATTCCAGGCAGGCGAGGGTGTCAGCGATGTGGACAGCATGGTAGGGCAGCCCTCGCTCCATCCCCCATCCTTGTCTGATGCTGCTTTTCTTGGCAGGTTGTGAGGGGATGTGGGACAACATAAGCTGCTGGCCCTCTTCTGTGCCGGGCCGGATGGTGGAGGTGGAGTGCCCGAGATTCCTCCGGATGCTCACCAGCAGAAATGGTAACCACTCAGCCCACAGGGCCTGGCGGAGAGGCTGGGGGGTGGCCCTCTGGGTGGGGCCTCCGCTTAGAGGCAGGAGGCCAAGGAACCTTCTCTGAGGACAAGTATGGGTACAATGATGGGGGGAGATCACTGCAAAGAATCGGAAGCCTTGCTTGGGAATGTGGGGTGGACTCAATTCTCAGGATCTCAAGCAAGGGGGCGGGAGGCAGTGCACTGGGGAAGGCAGTAGGGGAGCCAGCCTGGGCCTGCTTCTGTCTTCCCCAGGCCCTTCAGCTAGGAGCACTCTTCCTTCCTTCCATGTTTCTGTCCCCTTAGCAACTAGGGGCCTTGTTCCAGTCCCCATGTCTGGATCCCCTCCTGGCAGTGGCAGGCTCCCTAATGGTCTGGCCTACAGAATTCTTCCTTCCTCTGTCAGGCCCTGCTGAGAAACTGGCTCCCTGGGAGCCCCCGGCCTCCTGGGGCAGGGGGTTCTCTTACCAGAGGACAACTGCAGTTTTAAGAATTTTCCTAGTTGACTCACATTGATTAGAAGTCGACCACGCACTGGGCATTTTTATATTAACACATGGGCTCATTTAATCACCATAAACCACCCTGCAGATCACAGGCCTTTTCCCTTGATCCGGTAAAGAGTAATAACAACAGGAACTGAGAAAAGCTGTGCAGCTGCCCCTGTTTCCCTGTCCATGCAGGACAGGAAAGCTGCCCGATGAAGCCTGAACAAGAACAGGTGATTTAACACTAAAACCCACCAGCCTTTCAAAGTCAGGCAAAGCAAAGATGACCGTGGGTCAGAAACTGTGGGAAGGCAGTGGAGATTCTTCTCACCATAATTCTGCTGTACATATGCACATGTGTGCACACTCACACACATATTTGGGGAACATGCTGCTCCCTCAAAGCCTCACTCAACACCCTACGCTATGGGAATTGGGGAGGTTGAGGTAGACAGGCTTGAACCCCGCTCCTCCACTTCCTGGCTTGGTAATGCTGGCTGCTGTAACAGACAATGCCCCACACCTCAAAGCCTTCATGCAAATTTGTCCACAGAAAGTCCAAAACAGGCCGGGCACGGTGGCTCACGCCTGTAATCCCAGCACTTTGGGAGGCCGAAGTGAGTGGATCTCCTGAGGTCATGAGTTCGAGACTAGCCTGGCCAACATGGTGAAATCCCATCTCTTCTAAAAATACAAAAATTAGCTAGGCGTGGTGGTGCACACCTGTAATCCCAGCTACTCAGGAGGCTGAGGCAAGAGAATCACTTGAACCTGGGAGGCTGAGGCAAGAGAATCACTTGAACCTGGGAGGCTGAGGTTGCAGTTAGCTGAGATCGTGCCACTGCACTCCAGCCTGGGTGACAGAGTGAGACTCTGTCTCAAAAAAACAAAACAAAACAAAACAAAAAACAAAAACAAAAACTCCAAAACGGGAAACAGGTGTTCCTGATTAGCATGCAGCTCTCCTCCACACGGTGACTCCAGCACCCCACACCTCACAACTGTGGCGTCACGCAGTTTCCAGGCTGACTGGCAGAGGGGAAAGGACCCGGAGGACCACATGGCAGAGGTTCATAAGGGGCTGGCCTGGGAAGGACCCCACTCTGCCCACATTCCTTCGGCTAGAACTCAGTCACATGGCAACAACTAACTGCAAGGGACTTGGGGAAATGTCTTTTAGCTGGGTGCCAGTCAGCCCCAGGATCCGAGTTGCTCACTGTTGCTGAGCCTCAATTTTCTTGACTGTAAAATGGGGAAAATAAATAGACCTGCCCTGTAAGGCTGTGTTTGGAAGTAAATTTTGTCCCTTCTCCCCTACTCCTCTCCCTTCTTTTCCTTTTTCTCCTTCCCACCTTCCTTCCCTCACCCCTGCCACACACACACCCCTGCAAGCTTACCAACTTTACCTGCCAGCGTGGCCCCTCCATGCCTGCCTCTGGGGTCCTGGGAGCTCAGGACACAGGAGATGAATCCAGATGTGGGGGACCTAGAGCCCCAGGCTGGTCAGGTGCAAGGTCAGGCCCAGACTTGGCTTTCTGACTCCCCTGCAGTGCTCCTCCACAGCTGACGGGTTTTTTTCCTGGTGGAAAGGACTCGAAGCTCTTCTCCTTTACAGCCCTCCCTTTTCAGCCTTTCTAGAGCCACAGTGCCTCCGCCTCCCCCAGCACCGTCCCTTCTGCCCCTCTGCAGAGGGCACAGGCAGAGCTGGTGCTCACGGCCGCAAAGGGACCAGGTGCCATTCCTGTCACATTCTTTCTCAATTAATTGCTTGAACCCCTCCCCGCCTCACTACGTAAAGGCTCAGGGTCTCCCTCTTGAGGCTCCCCCACCCTTGGATTGCTCATGGTCCACCGCAGGAAGCTCAGGGGTTCCCGGTATGTCCGCACAACGTGAGGGTGGAGGCTGGGGTCCTGTGCAGACTCTGCTGCAGTTTCTTCTCGCCGCCACATGGTGTCGCTGTGGGGCTGCAGGGCCACTCCAAAGGCGTGCCTATTGGGCTCTGGGCTCGCTCCAGAGTGGTGGGGGCCACGTTGTTCATACCCAGCCTCTGGGTGGGTGGCCCAAGAGCACAGGTCAACACCTGTCCGGCCTCAATTTGTCACCAAGAACTCCCACCCACCCCACCTTCCTCCCCATAGATCTACTTCTGGGTCTCATTAGACCCCTGCCCCTTCATCTCCTGGCAGGAAGGCAGGCTTCCCTAGGTGGTGCCCCCAACCCTAACCCCAGGGGGAGCGCCCAGTGAGGACAAGGTGCTCTGGAAAATAAATTGATTCTCCTTCAGGGCACCTACTACATGGGTCCTGACGGGGGGTGGGGTCCGTGTGACTGGAGAAATGGCAGGCCGATTCTGCCCCCAGCTGTTTCTGTTCATGCCAGGCCTAGAATGTTCCCTCAAGGGTGTATTCCTTTGATTCTGAAAAGGACGCTGGTCTTCCAGAGTTCCTTATCAAAAGACACATTTCCCCAGCGGTGTCCCCTTGGCCCTCTTTCTCTTCCTACTTAGTGAGGATCTGGCCTTAAAGCTGCCATGTTTTCCAACCTAATTAGGGTCCCGGAGCCTTTTGAAAATCAGATAAAAGCTTCGGCCTGGCCTTTCCCCAAACTGCATACACACACACACACACACACACACACACACACACACACATGCACAAACATCCTTTCGGGGGTCCTCTGCGGTGCACACTGGCCTGTGCCCAATTAAGGTTCCCTTACCTATTAGGAATTCAGCCCTGGGGAAGTGGGGAGGCAGCTCCTCTGCAGCTCTGCAGAGTGGAAGGCGGGGGCCTTGCCCTGTTAGCAGCTCTGGGCACCTGGCCTGGGTCACATGCAGCATCTGTCTTGGGAGTCCTGCTGGGTCAGTGAGGAGAGGGCCCCAAACAGGCAGGCGTGCTGCCCTGGGCGAGCCCACAGGGAGCCCAGCCTCTAGGCATGCGCTGTCTGATAACCTTCGATTCTGGCCTTGGGGGAGTTTGTGTTCCCTTAAATCGCCTTCCCGTCCACTCAGCCTAAATTTGAGCACCGTTGTTTCCCATCTGACAACCTAACTCCCCTGATTTAATTCCAGAAACCTCCCCACCCCTCCCCTAAATTCCAAGATTCCAAGCCCCACCCACTCCTGCCTATTTTAGAAAGGCCAAAAAGAGAGGGGAATGATGCCTCGGTGCCCGCTCTGTGCCTGGCACCAGCCTGGGCATTTTCCATGTGCTCTCATGTTCCCTGCTCACTCTTGCAGCGTGGGTGATTATTTTGTGGCACAGAGAAATGACGCACCGAAGGTCACGCAGCGACCAACAGGCTGCACTGGGTTTCAGACTGAGATCTGGCTGCTTCTAAACCTGGGCTCCCGGCCTCCTGAGGCTTCACAGGGCAGACATGCCCGGATCTCAGAGGACACGGTTTCCTGGTACGAACGCTGCCCCTGAGACTTCAGGAAGAGGGCCCAGTCGGGGGGCAGAACAGTGATGGCATACACTGTGGCTGGGCACCATAGCCCAATTCTGGGCCCTGACGTTCTGGCCTGTGAAATGGGCAGCAGCACCTCCCTCAGTGGGGCACTGTGAGGATTAGACCCTAAACCCTGTGAGCCAGGAGCCCAGTCCCTGGGGTCTGTGTAAAGGAGCATGCCACGCTCAGAGGGGCTGTTAAGGCTCCAGTGAGAGCAAAGGGGCGGCAGGGCTCCCACCCACAGGACTCGGCTATCAGCACCCTGCACGCTGCAACGCCTACACCGAACCGAGCTGGGGAGCCAGATCCCAGCCCTCCTTGGCAGCTTAGAGTACAGAATGCAGCCGGGCCATTCCGCCCGAGGAGGGAAACTCCTCACGGTGGCCTTCCAAGACTTCCTTCCTGGCTGGTGGCTCCGTTCCGCAGGCTGGGATCCTGCTGTAAAAGCTCCAGTGGGGAAGCGCTCTCCGCTTCCCTAGGAGAAGAGTTCAGGGCAGGCTCTCCATCCCCATTCAATTTGCCTTTCTGTCCAGCCAGCCAGCCCGGCGTTTGATAAGCTGAGGCTCTGGGCCAGGCACTGGGGAGTCGGGGAAGTCATGGCCCACGTGGTGAGAGGGCCCAGCATGTGGCCTCGTGCCAGGGGTGGGGAGCAGTGAGCAGCTGAACTGGAGGACCATGGTGGTCTCACGATCTATTATGCAGAGAAATGCAGAGGGGTGGCCTACAGGTCGTGGCTGAAGGACCCTCTACCCTTCCGTGAGGGGCGCTGCCTGGAGGGGTTCATCTCAATGGCACGCTGGTGGGTTTCTTTTTTTTTTTTTTTTTTTGAGACAGAGTCTCGCTCTGTCACCCAGGCTGGAGTGCAGTGGCGCTATCTCGGCTCACTGCAAGCT
>NC_045444.1:1543523-1548558 GCF_002776525.5 Piliocolobus tephrosceles | reverse complement strand
GTCTCACTCTGTCACCCAGGCTGGAGTGCAGTGGCGCTATTTCGGCTCACTGCAAGCTCCGCTTCCCGGGTTCACACCATTCTCCTGCCTCAGCCTCCCGAGTAGCTGGGACTACAGGCGCCCGCCACCTTGCCTGGCTAGTTTTTTTGTATTTTTTAGTAGAGACGGGGTTTCACCCGGTTAGCCAGGATGGTCTCGATCTCCTGACCTCGTGATCCGCCTGTCTCGGCCTCCCAAAGTGCTGGGATTATAGGCTTGAGCCACCGTACCCGGCCTCTGGTGGGTTTCAAATGGCTGCATGAGCAGGGCGTGAAGTTCCATTTAAAACAGAACTTCAGTGGAGCAAGATGAGTAAAAATAGGAGCCTGAGAAAAAAATCACGATGGGAGTGGCCAGGTGCTGGGCAGCCAGCACAGATTCTCCGGGGGACCCGCCTGTTAACCGGTGGCAGGGTCTGGGGTCAGGTGCAGCACCCGGCTGGGGTGAGAAGGGGGATTGGCATGTGGTGTGTGCTTAAGAGTGTGGGCTCTGGAGCCCGAGCCCCAGGGTTCAAATCACTTTCCCCCTATTCACTAGGGTGGGGTTTTGGGGCAAGTTCCGGAACTGCTGTGTGCCTCGGTTTCCACACCGTAAAGTGGTTGTAGCAGCTCCATGTTACAATAGATGTTACTGTGAAATTCACGGTGCCTGGGCCCACAGCTCACCTACAGGACTCTTGGCACCCACAGGATCCTTGTTCCGAAACTGCACACAGGATGGCTGGTCAGAAACCTTCCCCAGGCCTAATCTGGCCTGTGGTGTTAACGTGAACGACTCTTCCAACGAGAAGCGGGTAAGCCTGTCAACCTCCACCCCACAAACCTGGGGACAGGAACCTGTGGGGTGAGGAGGCCCTGGGAGAGGACAGGGTGGCGCAGGCCTGGGACAGTGGTCAGGATGTAAGGGCTGCCCCCTGTCCCCCCGCCTCCTACTCGCACAGGTGTCAGTGGGTCTGCCTCACTGCCCTGGTCTATCGACCTGGAGATGAGGGTTAGGAGGACCCCAGGCATAGGTAGGAACTGTCACATACCACCGCGAGACTGGGGGTGCTGTATTCACTCAACTGAAAGAGACACTAACATCGTGGCTAAATGCTCAGAGCCAGGCTGGTGCATCTGAATTCCGACCTTGACCTTAGTGGGGCTGGGGAAGATTTAATCACAATGTGCCTCAGTTTCTTCATCTGGGAAATGGTGTTAATAATGGTGACAGCGTAGGCTTGTCAAGAGAACTAAGTGAATTAATGTATGTGCATGCTGAGATGGCTGCCTGGTCACAGCAAGTGCGCGGTAAATGTTTGCTTTTGGCTGGGTGTGGTGGCTTACACCTGTAGTCCCAGCACTTTGGGAGGATGAGGTGGGAGGATTGCCTGAGGCCAGGGCAACATAGTGGGGTGACACAGTGAGACCCTGTATCTACAAAAAGTGTTTAAGAATTAACTGAGCGTGGCGGTGCGTGCCTATAGTCCCAGCTACTCAGGAGGCTGAGGCAGGAGGGTCAGCTGAGCTGGGGAGTTCAAGGATGCAGTCAGCAGTGATTGTGTCGCTGCACTCTAACCTGGGCAGTGGGGGACAGAGTGAGACCCTGTCTCTTAAAAAAAAAAAAAATGTTTACAGCATTCGAAGGAGTCTCCTGGCTGCAGAGCTACCCCAGCTGAGAGGATGCTGCCTTCAGCAATCGGCTGACCTTTTCTGGGGACCTCCAGAGGCTTCCTCTGAGGGTGGCCATCAGGGCACTGTCTGGGCTCAGCTCACTCTGCATCACTGTCCTTTCCCAGGATGGCCCTGTCTCTCAAATCTCATACACACCGTGCCATCCTGCCTGCCACCTGGGCCTTTGTCCCTGCTAGGGTCCCTTGCCTGGAGAACACTTTCCTCCTCTCTTTTCCTTCCTGATTCTTATACATCCTTCGAGACTCCACTCGAGCCCATCAGTGCCAGCCCTTTCTTCCCCTCCCCACGGGAAGGGCTCCCTTAGAGCTCGGCGGTGGCCTCCAACCATTACCTACCATGTTACATTAAAATGATCAGCGTGTGCCACGTGCCTCCACCTCCCTCACTACAATACACGCTCCTCAAAGGCATTCATTCACTCCGCTCACTGAGGACCTGCTATGAGCCAGGGCTGGGTCTGGGCAAAATCATGGTGACAAATCAGAGAGTCTTGTTCGTTTCCAGGTCCCAGTGCCCAGCACAATGCTTGGCACCTATTGGCGCCCAGTAAATATTTGCTGTGCACTTAAACATCTACTGAGTGCCTTCCTGGCTGGCGGCTAGTATTAAATCCTCAAAATAACCCTGTACATTCGTTGTTTTTCTCACTTTGCAGAAGAGGAAACAGGCTCAGGGATTAAGGAAGATGCTTATAAAGTAGTGGAGGTAGGATTTAAACCAAGTCTAGCTCCAAAAGCGCCAGGGCTCCATCCTCTGTCTTCTGATGCCTCCCCATAAGGTGTGTGTCCCCCCAAGGAGTACACTTTCAGCAGGTCCCATTAGCTAAACTTCCTAGAAGGAATATGGGCAAGCTTCGCTTGTCCCTGGGAGGGTAGGGTGAGGTCATGGGAGAAGCCCCGGGTGGAGAGTGGCAGAATTCAAGGAGAAAGGAGGAAGTTGGGTGGCAGAGCATACCCTCTTCTGCATTTCGCAAAGACCCCTCTCTCTATAGCGCAGCAGTTCCTTCCTTCCCAGGGCTTGTCGTCCCATTGGGAACATACATGAGGTCTTCAGATCTGGTCAGAGTGGGATGATTTAATAAGGAGATTCGACAAGGAGTGGGCACTTGTGGTCTCGGAGGGATGGTGAGTGGGTTCTGTCTTTTGCAGAGGAACAGTTCTATCATCGATTTATATGAAGAGAGGGGACTTATTTGTATCAAATTTGTAAAATCCATAAAACTAAAAAGGAATGATATCTTGATGGGTGGCGGGATGAAGGTTCGTAAGAAGGCTTTGTACTGCAAATAACACGCATTTCTAACTGGTTTAATAAGCACATGTGGCTTACATAACTGGAAATGCAGAGAATGGGCTTCAGGAGCAATCAGGCTGAGGGAGGTTGAGGCTGCAGTGAGCCATGATTGTGCTACTGTACTTCAGCCTGGGTGACAGAGTGAGACCCTGTCTCAAAAACAAACAAACAAAGGTCACATGAAACCTCCAGGGAGCAAGGCTGTTTCTGGATGGCTGAGGGCTTATGGTTCCCGCCTTACAAGGCAGGAACGGGTCTACATGAGAGGCGGGCTGGTCACCTGGCAGGCAATGGCCACAGCCGCAGGACAGTGCAGAATCCTCTGCCTGACCCCACCCTTGTCACCCTGTGCCTTTTCAGGCTCTTGCAGGCTGGTCTGGGCATCCCCAGGAGCGAGGCTGATGCCCTCCGCAATGCGGCTCATCTGTAGACGGCGAGATTACAGGTTAACACAGTGGTCCTCCATTTTTTGACATTTCACAGGTCTTTGATGTCCCAAAGCCCAGGAACCACTAATTCAAGGCAACCCACTGCCCTTCAAGGGTCTTCCTCTCATCCTTGAGAGGTGACTCCTGGCTCTCAGGAGAGCAATTACATCAGTGAGGAACTCAATGTCACATGGTAGCCTTCCCATCAAAGGCCACCTCCCGCTGTCAGAAAATTTTCAGTCACCCCGAGTCAAAAATCTACCTCCTTTCTGGAAACTTCCCCCAACTGGAGCTCACACACGAGGTCCGGCCCTTCTTCTACATGTCATTCAGTCTAACACTTTCCTCCTCTAAGTGTGTGTTTTTCCCCTCCAGGTGTCATGGACCCAGTTTTTTCATGTACTCTTCAGATGACACAATCACCCTCCTCCAGAAATACTTCAGTTTATTAATGTGACTCTTAAAATAACATGCCCAGCCTCTCCAAACCTTCCCATGTGGCCAGCTGCCCATGGCACTCCATCAGTGTAACTGAGAATAGAGCTAATTTTTGAGCTATTTCATGCCTCAGAATTCATACCATCTCAAAATGCTGACTCATTTTGAAGGAGGATGGTGGGGTGGGGACAAATTAAAATGACCATACACTGAGTGTTTCCTACATGCCAAGGCATTGTCTAGGTACTCTATCTGACACCGTATTTGTTCTTCCAACAAGTCTGCAAGGTAGATACTATTATTCCCATTTTGCAGATGAGGAATATGAAGCTCCAAGAAGTTAAATAATTTGCTCAAAGTCACACAGCTGGTGAGTCACAGTCCAGGTTCGGAACCCTTGTCTCCTGGCTCTGAAGCCTGCATTCTTTCTCTACAGTCCACTGCGTGACATCATGGAGCTTGGGTCTTTCTAACCTCAAGGTTATCTTCCCATGAAGACTGTCAGCCAGGTTTCCCCTATTCTATTCTTGTGCCTTCTTAAAACATTAATTACCCTTTTCTTTTGGTTATAAATAGCCCTTATCTACTGTAGAAAAAGTAGAAGTATAGAAAAATCATAAAAGAAAATAACAAGTCTATTTGCAAGCCTATAATACAAAGTTAACCACTGTTAACATCGACCATATCTCTTTACAATCTTGTTTCTCTCTATGTATGAGATTGAACCACATGGAATGGCTGATATTCAATTTTTTAATTTTCTTTATTTTTTCTGTTGATATTCAATCATTTTTGATCTACAAAAAAGGTAATTTCATATAATTCTTTTTAAAATGTATTTTTTAAAAAAATTGTCAGCAGAATCCATTTTCATATAATTCAACCTAATATGTTTTTACATATAGCTGGAATCACATTGCACGTGTAAAGTTTGAATTCTGCCTTTTCATGTAATAATATATCAGCATGTCCTGACTTATTTTAAACTCTTGGTAAACATTTTATTAGTGGTATAGCGTGAAAGTCATTTTTTTTTTTAAATAATGGATTTAACTATTCTACTGTTGGACATTTGGGTTTTTTAAATCACTAATACTTTTGTGATAAACGTCTTCATGTATAAATACGCTTTTAAATTTCTGATTATTCCTTTTTTTTTTTTTT
>NC_045444.1:1510198-1543123 GCF_002776525.5 Piliocolobus tephrosceles | reverse complement strand
TTTTTGGTAGAGACAGGGTTTCTCCATGTTGTCCAGGCTGGTCTCGAACTCTAACCTCAAGTGATCCACCCACTTTGGCCTCCTAAAGTGCTAGGATTACAGGTGTGAGCCACGCCTGGTCAGATCTTTTAATTTTCTGACCAATATTCCACTTAGATCATTTTGACTCAAAGATGAGCCAATAGTGTGAAGTGGCTGCTGGATAAGTGAATGCCTGCTTGGCTGCATAGGTGCGCAATGTATAGATCAGGGGAGATGGGATGTGATGGACCCCTTCTACCTCTTCCTGGTCAGAGAATGCTTCTGAAACTTTTCAGCTATGTGGTTCTGGGGCTCTTATTTAAGAAGAACATTAACAAACTGGAGCATATTAATTTAACTAATGGTTGAAGGATTGTGGAAAGAGGTTGAAGACACAGGGAATATTTTTGTATGTATGTATGTATTTATTTATTTACTTGAGATAGAGTCTTACTCTGTCACCCAGGCTGGAGTGCAGTGGCTGGATCACAGCTCACTGCAGCCTTGACCTCCCGGGCTGGAGTGATCCTCCTACCTCAGCCTCTGAGTGGCTGTGACCACATGTGTGCACTACTATGCCTGGCTATTTAAATTTTTTTGTAGAGACAGTGTTTCACAATGTTGCCCAGGCTGGTCTTGAACTCCTGAGCTCAAGCAATCCTTCCTCCTTAGACTTCCAAAGTGCTGGGATTACAGGCCTGAGCCACCGCACCTGACCTGACACAGGGAATATTTGACATAGAAAAAAGGAACGAGAAACAGATGGGCAGAATAGCTGTGTTAAAAAATGGCAGGCCTCCCTGTATAACCTTTGTAACTTTGCTATATAAAACCGGCCTTATATAAAAGACAAATCCAGTTTAAGTGGCTCCAGAAGGCACAAAATGGACCAATAGGTGGTGCAAGTAATTTATTTTAACTTCACATAAACAAAATCTAATATTGTGTGCTGTTTTACACCAAATAACTTTCTCAAAGGGCAGTGAGCACTTTGTCTCTAGAGGTATTCAAGCAAAGGCTTGAATTCAGAGAGTTGGAAAGGGGCCCTATACATAAGGTGGAAGTTTGAATTGGCATCAGATGATCCCTAAGGGCTTTTCCAGTGCCAAGATGTTACGGTGTTATGTGTCTGTGTATTGGAGTCCTTGGGGTATGGACAGAATAGCAGCGTTGGTGGGGTTCGAGCTGCCTGAAGCGGGTGCAGTGAGGCACAGAAGGGCAGAGCTAGCCAGGAGGGCCGGCGGGGCTGACACGTGCCTCTCTCTGCAGCACTCCTACCTGCTGAAGCTGAAAGTCATGTACACCGTGGGCTACAGCTCCTCCCTGGTCATGCTCCTGGTCGCCCTTGGCATCCTCTGTGCTTTCCGGTGAGAACACACTGCCAGCTCTCCATACCCTAGCCCTCCCCAGGCACAGACTTTGGGTCTCTTCTCAGCCACCCAGGACAGAAAGACGAAGGTCTGAGTAAACTACCTTGTCATCTCTTGATCTAAAGCTGACCTATGGCAAAACATCGATGTTCCTGTCACCTCATTCATCCCTGTATTTGTTCAACATTTACTAAGCACTACTGAGAACTTATGGCCAGTCGCTTTATATGTATTATTCTAATTTTCACACAATGCTATGGGATAGGTAACAGGAGCCCCATTTTACAGGAGTACTAGCCAGATTCTGTTGCAAGAGACAGAAATCCACCTCAAAACAGCGTAAGAAAAACAAAGGCGACCTGACCCGCATAAGTGGCAAGTTCAGAGGCATCTGCTGTAGGCGTGGCTGGATCTAGGTGTTCAGCGGCATCAGCAGCACTAGGTCTGTCTCCCTCCATTCCTCTGCTCTGGATTGGCCTCATCCTCTGGGAGGCTTTCTGCAGAAGTGGCAGAGTCAACCACCAGTAGTTACTGGCATTCATCCCGCTAGCTCAGCAACACCAGGGCCAACGAGAGCCCCTTCCCTCCTGGTTCCAGTAAAAGTCCTCCGAGTTCTCATAGGCCAAGCTTAGGTCACATGCTCAATTCTGAGCCAATCAATATGGACAGTGATGGAGCACTCTGATTGGTCAAGTCTGTCATGAGCGTGAGAAGGGTGGAGCCCTTCCAATCCAGAGCTGGAATGGGTTTCCCAGAAGAAAGCCTGTTTCCGGTCCCAGAAGAAGCAGAACAAGTAACTGACTTCTGTCCGCTGCAGCAGAGGAGGATGCTGAGACTCTGGGAAGTGGAAAGGCTTGCTCAAGGTCACATAGCTGCTAAGTGGCAGAGCCAAGGTCTGCTTTCTCCCCGCAGCCTGTGTTCTTTCTGTGCCCCCAGCCTTCTCCCGTTCTGGTTGCCATCCTCACCCCTCCCGCAAAACAATTCTGGGAGCTGGAGATGGTGATAGTTCAGGGCAGAATACAATGTGGCCCCTACAGCCCCAGCTTTATATTTATTCATTTAGAGACAAGGTCTTGCTCTGCTGCTGGGGCTGGAGTGCAGTGGCAATGATAGCTCACTGCAGCCTCGAACTCCTGGGCTCAAGCGATCCTCCTACCTCAGCCTCTTGTACAAGGAATACAGGCAGGCACCACCATGTCCAGCTAATTAAAAAAAAAAAAAAAAAAAAAATTGGCCGGGCGCGGTGGCTCAAGCCTGTAATCCCAGCACTTTGGGAGGCCGAGACCGGTGGATCACCAGGTCAGGAGATCGAGACCATCCTGGCCTACACCGTGAAACCCCGTCTCTACTAAAAAATACAAAAAACTAGCCGGGCGAGGTGGCGGGCGCCTGTAGTCCCAGCTACTCGGGAGGCTGAGGCAGGAGAATGGCGTAAACCTGGGAGGCAGAGCTTGCAGTGAGCCGAGATTGTGCCACTGCACTCCAGCCTGGGCGACGGAGCAAGACTCCGTCTCAAAAAAAAAAAAAAAGAAATTTTTTTTTTGTAGATACAGAGGTCTCAATACGTTGAACTCATGGCCTCAAGTGATCTTCCTGCCTTGGCCTCCCTAAGTACTGAGATTACAGGTGTGAGCCACACTGTGGCTGGCCTTTTTTTTTTTTCACTACAGCATGTAGCAAATTAGACTGGTCATCTGGGGACCCACGTCCTCATTCAGGTTATGCTCACAGAATGTGTTACCCAGAAAGAGCTGAAGTCTAGGGCCTCAGTTTCCCCAGTGCACTGGGGGCAGGTGGGCCTGGCTGAGTCCCAGCCCCTCAGCGGGCTCTGGCCTCTATGGCCCTACATTCTCTCCCTGCAGGAGGCTCCACTGCACCCGCAACTACATCCACATGCACCTGTTCGTGTCCTTCATCCTTCGCGCCCTGTCCAACTTCATCAAGGACGCTGTGCTCTTCTCCTCAGATGATGTCGCCTACTGCGATGCCCACAGGGTAATAAGCCTGGGTGCCCCGGGGTGTCGCCAGGCCTTCCTACCTTCCCCAGCCTAGCTTTGGAGAGGGAAGTAGCCTAGTTGTCCTTCCCCCAAGCCCCTGCTAAGGCTGCACTTAATACCAAGGATAAAGTGGCCAGTGCTGACGCTGGGCCAGGAGGAGGTTCAGGGAGATTCCACAGCCACATGTGCATAATCTGGGTCACGTAGGAGAGAAGCTTGTGGGGGTTGCTGTAAACTCCCAGTGTCCAGGAGTGAACTAGCCACTCTAGGAATTAGATATATAGGGAGACTCCTCTTTTCCCTACTTCTGCCAGTTCCTAGCTGAAGAAAGATGACCCAGTGTGGAGAGGGTGGGAGTTGGTCATAAAAAGAAAAGAGTGAGCACGGGCCAGTATGTCTGTATAAACGCATTTGCGATAAAACAGTTGTGTTTTCTTAAATCTAACCCCCTTTCTCCTTCCAAATGCCCAGATGACTCAATTCATTGCAATCACCCTGTGTGTCAATTGGGATTCCCTTTGCTGCACATAGCAGAAAACTATATATTGGAGTCTTAAACAAATGGGAGCTGTTTCCTACAGATGCAGTCCACAGATGAGGTGGCGCGATGGCTGCGTGATGCCATGAGGGACACAGTCTTTTTCCCTGGTTCTGCACTGCCTTCCTTAGAGTAGGCCTTTGATGTCATGCTTTACATGGTAAAAGGTTAAACATTTTTTTTTTTCTTTTGGGCAGCTTTGCCTTTCTATTGAGAAAAGGTACCCTCCCCAGACACTCCTACCTGCATCTCATTGGCTAGAGTTGAGTCATGTAACCACACTTAATTGCAAAGGAAGCAGGGTGATTGAGTTTTTTACTGTCACAGTCTCTATAGTAGAGGCAAGCAAGGGAGAAAAGAGATTGGAAATTGAGATTAGTTCAGCCAACCTGCCTGCCATTTCCTATCACTCATCTGTTTGTATTGTTCATAGTTGTGTGTGTGTGTGTGCACGCGTGTGTGTGTGTGTGTGTGTGTATTTTTTGACTCAGACTGAGAGGTTCTTCAAGTAGGATCCATGTCTCTCAAGGAGGTCTCCAGGATGAAACAAGAGTACCTGCTGGGAGCGTTAAATCCTAGCCACGCTTCATTACTGACCAGCAGTGGACAAGACCAGCAACGCCCCTGCAGGGAACTTTCTCAAGTTTTACTAAACATTAGACTCACAAGTCAACAATGGGCCTTGCCTGGAGTCAGAGCCTCTGGGAAGGCCATAAGGCAGGAACCACCACTGTTTCACAGGCAGCACTGGGTGCTCCTCCTTCTCAGGCTTGTCTTTACAGCAGCCCTAGGGCTATCCCAGGAGCTGTCCCATCCTCAAGGGACAGCTCAATGCAAAGAAAAGGACAAAGGCCCTACCATGGCAGAGGTACAGGAGCTGTGCTGGTGTAGAAGCCTGGTGCCCCCCAATTCTATCAGCATAACTTCCAGGGATCCCTGCAGGGGACATGCCTGTTAAAAGAGTCAGTCACTACATCAGGGAAGTCCAACTCTATGATGTTCCCATGAGATATGTGGAGAGTGCAATGTACCAGCCAGGCCATGTTTGCCGTAATCAGTGGTGCCTCCTAACAGAGTTGGCACATCCCTTCATTACGTGTTTGCAAGGGAACTGAGCTTAGAAAAGATTTTTTTTAACCCTTTGCTCAGAAATCTCTTCCCTTTCTAGGCCTTGGTTTCCTCATCTGAAAACATGAGGGGATTGGGCAGTATCCGGCACAGTTTTGTAGTTGAAGGACTGTCTCCTCATCTAGCCTGGCAGCCAGTGCTAGCATTTGAACCTAGTTCCTGCTCCTGTGATGGCTCATTGGCCAGCTTGACTGAACCCACTAGGCCTGTGGACTCCCACTCTCTAGAAAATACTGCAGGCCTGATGGAGGAAGGCCACAGAAGATGGCCTTGAACCCCAGAGGCCTGCTCTTGTGGCCTGGCTCCTGCCCCTACAACACCCTCTTGCTCTCTTTGGGGCCACTCACCAGAGGGAACCCCACTGCCACCCGGCCTGGGCTCAGCTGCCTTTCTCTGTCCAGGCGGGCTGCAAGCTGGTCATGGTGCTGTTCCAGTACTGCATCATGGCCAACTACTCCTGGCTGCTGGTGGAAGGCCTCTACCTTCACACACTCCTCGCCATCTCCTTCTTCTCCGAAAGAAAGTACCTCCAGGGATTTGTGGCACTCGGATGGGGTATGTTTCTCCCTGGGTCTGGTACTTGCATGGTATGTGGGAAGGGGCGCTGAGTCGAGAGTCAGAGGGTTTGGCTACTAGTTCCAGCTCCGCAATTAACTAACTTGTGTAATCTTTTTTTTTTTTTTTTTTGAGTTGGAGTTTCGCTCTTGTTGCCCAGGCTGAAGTGCAATGGTGTGATCTCGGCTCACTGCAACCTTCATCTCCTGGGTTCAAGTGATTCTCCTACCTCAGCTTCCCAAGTAGCTGGGATTACAGGCATGTGCCAGCACACCCAGCTAATTTTGTATTTTCAGTTGAGACAGGGTTTCACCATGTTGGTCAGGCTGGTCTTGAAGTCCTGACCTCAGGTGATCCACCTGCCTCGGCCTCCCAAAGTGCTGGGATTACAGGCGTGAGCCACCGCCTCCAGCTAACTTGTGTAATCTTAGAGAAGTTCCTTGATGTTTAACCTTCTGGTCTCAGTTTACTTATCTGTCAAGTGGGAAATCATAGCTCAAATTTAGCCCCAGTTTCTGGCATCTAGATGTTTTTACAGTTCGTTCCTACCCAATACTCGTTGCCTCATCTGCCTTCAGACGGTCCATTCCTACATCCTCTTTCTTGCTTCCTTTCTGTATTAGGATGCTTTTGACTGCTGGCATCAGAAAATCTGTCAAGCTTTAAACATAAACGAAATCAATTGGCTCATATAACTGAAAAGTCCAGGGATCACTGACTTCAGGAGAGGCTGAATCCAGCAGCTTAACACTGTTTCTTTCTGTCTCTAATTTGCCTTCTGTAACATCAGCTTTATAGTTAGGCTGCTGTTTCTAGTGGAATGGCCAACAGCTTCTGGGCTAGAGACTTCCTTGTACCAAACTCCAGTGAGAGAACGAAGAGACTCTGTCCAGCATTCGCAGCAAATATTCTAAGGTGCACTGTGGTTGGACTGCTCAAATCTCATAGACGCCCTTGAACTAGTCGCAGAGGCCTGAGAGAATGAAATATGTTGATTGGCCTAAGCTACTGAAACCACATGACTTCCCAAAGGAAACTCAGGATTCATTGTCTAGGAAAGAGGGGAAATGAGAGCGAGACAGCCAAGTGCCGGCCCCCATTCCATCTCTCTCCCTTTTCCTTTCCAGTCAATGAAGACGATAAACAACTTCCATTTTGAGGGCACTTGCTATGTGCCAGGCATTGGATTCAGCACTTTACATGTATCATTTAATCACCGCAGCGATCTCCAGGGGCCTCTCAGAGACCTCAGCTCAGAGACACAACATAACATACTCAACTCACACAGTAAACAAAGACAGACCTCAGGATTCAAGCCAAGACTTGTCTGTTTCCAAAGCCCTGTAACTTTTACCCTGCCATTAACATCCATCTATCTATGTATCCACCCATCCATCCATCCATCCATCCACCCATGCACACATCCACCCACCCTTCCATCCATTCCTGTATCCATTCATCCATTAGTTGTTCATTTGGTAAACGTGAAAGTTACCCTAAGGAGTTCTAGACAGAGAGCCAGGTTCCTGTGAGTGACTCAAAGGCTTACAGAGCTAGTCATGTACACCCGGCATTAGCTTCTTTTGGTTTCTTCCTGGTGCCTTTAAGAAGTGTCCCTGCCAGGAGTGCCCTCTGCTGCCTTTGCTGCTGGTCTAAATCCTTATTTGCAAGGGCCCTGTCTCCCCATCAGGGAAGCTGCCTGAACTGGCAGAGCTGGCTGAGCCCTCCTGCTTCTGAACCGTGGCAGCCCAGTTAGCACCTGACCCTCGGCCAGCGGGAGGTTGCAGGGTTATGCCAGTGTCTCCAGAGGTCAGCAATCCCAGAGAGCCTGGGGACCAGGGACTTGCCTTATGTAGCTGGCTCTGCCAAAAAAAAGCACCCAACTCCCTGAGCCCAACTCACTAAGCTTTAAGTCCCAGATGTGCCAGGATTCCGCTGTATGAACATGGACAGTTCCCCATCTATAATACCAGTATCGTAATTTATTCAACATTCTTTGAGCACTTCCTGTGTTCAGAGATTACAAAGCTGCATTGTGATAACATCCCTGTCACAGGATTTTAAGATGTTTGAATGAAATAATAAGAACCGGCCGGGCGCGGTGGCTCAAGCCTGTAATCCCAGCACTTTGTGAGGCCGAGACGGGCGGATCACGAGGTCAGGAGATCGAGACCATCCTGGCTAACACGGTGAAACCCCGTCTCTACTAAAAAATACAAAAAAACTAGCCGGGCGAGGTGGCGGGTGCCTGTAGTCCCAGCTACCCGGGAGGCTGAGGCAGGAGAATGGCGTCAACCCGGGAGGCGGAGCTTGCAGTGAGCTGAGATCCGGCCACTGCACTCCAGCCCAGGCGACAGAGCAAGACTCCGTCTCAAAAAAAAAAAAAAGAAAGAAAGAAATAATAAGAACCTTCCTTTCTTCTTCAAATCTTTATGGAGCATCTACTATACGCCAGCCTTGTGCTGGGTGCTGAGAGTTGAGTAACATATAAAACAGCAATGGTTCTTTCCTCCTGGCCTGTTTGCTTGCCAGACACCAAAGGGGTCCCTGGAAGGCCTGAAGCCCCTCTATCTGTAAGAAGCTTTTTTCATGCAAAGGTAACGGCCCCTGCTTGAAATTATACTGACTTCCCCAAAGATAGGTTGCTTAAATGTGTACAAGCCTACTGTAAAACCTTGCAAAAAATTTTTTTTCTAAGTAGAAAGAAAAAATTACCCTAGTCCCACAGATTGAACTTTTTCTGAGATTTCCTTCCAACCTTTTTTTCTACTTGCAGTTTTTCCTCACGTAGCTGTGGTCATTCTCTATGAAGAATTTTGAATTTCGCTTCTTCCCGTTAACACACAAGAATGTTCTATATTATTTCAACTCTTTCATAAACATTTTAAACTACCATATAGATGGATAGATGTAATATAGATGCATTTAACCACATACGTACTGTCTGGACATTTAGGTTGTCTCACTATTATAAATAGCACAGTGATGAATACCTTTATGGGCAAAGGTATTCTTTGTAATGCAGAATCCCAGGATATGGATTCCTGAGTGGAAAGGAGTGAGCACGTTTAAGGTTTTTAATACTTACGCAAAGCTTTGACTTTTTCAGAGCGGCTGAGGTCTGAATCTGTGCCCAGAAAAGAGTGATAGTGCAGGCTTTATAGATAAGCCAGGCTGCCACTCAGTGACTGAGAGTGAGTGGCTGGCGCTGGCGGTTCTGCCTCAGCATGGGTGAGGATCTGCCAAACTCAGCTTGCTGCACTCCCTGCCCAGAGACTCTGAGGCAGTGGGTCTGGGGTGGCCGGAGACTGCATTTCTGACATTTTCCCAGGTGATGCTCATGCTGCTGGTCCAGGGGCCATACTGAGCCACCGACTTAAAGCATTACAAATTTTTCAAACTTTCCCGCCAACTTGGCACTAAGGATGGAAGATAATGAAGAAGTGCCTCTCAAAACCCATGTTCTTTGCCCAAAGCACCAAGAATTGAGGCAAGATTTTTTTTTTTTTTTTTTTTAAGATAGGGTCTCTCTTTGTCACCCAGGCTGGAGTGCAACTGTTCAATCATGGCTCACTGCAGCCTCAGCCTCCTGGGCTCAAGTGATCCTTCTGCCTCAGCCTTCTGAGTAGCTGTGACTACAAGTATGCACCACCATACCTAGCTACTTTTTATTTACTTATTTTTAATTTTTGTAGAGACAGTGTCTCACTATGTTGCCCAGGCTGGTCTTGAACACCTGGCCTCAAGTGATCCTCCCGCCTCAGCCTCCCACAGTGCTGGGATTACAGGCATGAGCCACCACACCCAGCCCAAGGCATTTGTTTAATTGTTATTTTTATCAAAGTCACTCATGTAATTGGTTTAAATAATTAAACAAAAGACTACAAGGTTTATAATAAACAGTAGCTGTCTCCTGCCTTCACTTTTTATTTCCGAGCTCAGCCTCCAGAATTAATGCCCTTTCACTCTTTTAACTTGTTCCTCCTAAGATTGACTATCGTGTTTCTAAACAATACGCTACTATTTCTTGATTTGTCTGTTTGAAGCATTCGTTATTGACTCCTTATGGTGGAAGATAAGAATATAAAATTATTTTTTCTTTTCTGAGAGAATCTCACTCTCTTGCCCAAGCTGGAGTGCAGTGGTGCAATCATAGCCCACTACAACCTCAAGCTCCTGGGCTCAAACGATCCTCCTGGCTCAGTCTCCCAAGTAGCTAGGACTACAGTTGCATGCCACCACATCTGGCTGATTTTTTACATGTATTATAGAGACAGGGTCTTGCCATGTCTCCCAGATTGGTCTTGAACTCCTGGGCTCAAACGATCCTCCTGCATCAGCTCCCCAAAGTGCTGGGATTGTAGTTGTGAGCCATTGCACCCGACCAAGAATATAAAATTCTTAATCCTCTACCTTCATTCTTTCATTACAGTTTCTTACAATTTTTGGTTAAATCAGATTCAGTGTATATATTATCATATCTATGTAAATAGTGTTTACTACTGAGACAAGTGGTGTACGATAATTTTACTTTCAATATTACTTAACTTTTTATTTTCCTGGAATCATTTTTCATTTGCTTTTTATATATATATATTTTGCTAGCATCAATTCTCTTAAATTCTCTGGACAACCTTCCAAAGCTATTTATTTTCCAAATCATCAAATGCGATAGGAAACCTATCAGTTCCTATTTGTTTGTTTCCTGCTATATTAGTTCCTAAGGCTATCTTAACAAATTGCCACAAACTTGGTGGCTTAAAACAATAGAAATTTACTCTCTCACAGTTCTGGAGGCCCGAAGTCTGAAATCAAAGGGTTGGCAGGGCTGGTTTCTTCTGGAGGCCCTGATAGAGGATCCGTCCCATATCTCTTTCCTGCCTTCTGGTGGTGGCTGGCAATGCTTGGCATTCCTTGGCTTGTAGTTGCATCAGCCTCATTCCTGCTTATGTCTTTACGTGGACTTCTTCCTCTGTGTCTTCTCTGTCTGTGTGTCTCTCATGGCCTTCTTATAAGGATGCCAGTCATATTGGAGTAGGGGCCCACCATACTCCAGTATGACTTTATCTTAACCAATTACATCTGAAAATACCCTATTTGCAAGTAAGGTTATAGTCTGAGGTGCTGGGTTGACATGAATTTTGGGGAGACACTATTCAACCTGATATACTTGCCAGTGCTTTTTCTAGAGCTTTCTGCCTTCTTGTTTGACTTGGGCTGGCTGTTCTCCAGATTCACTCAGCTCCCTTAGCTTTCACCTTCTTCCACAAATCCTGTTTCCTTTCTTTCTCATCTCCCTGTCTTTGATTTACTCTCTAGTTGTGTTGGAGCACATCCTCCAGTATCTGTCTAACCAAGAGCACCTGGAAGGAATTTTTTTTTAAATTGCATGTCTGAAGATATCTTTGTTTAATCTTCACACCTAATTCATCATTTTGCTGGACATAAAACAAGTTGAAGGCCAGGCACGGTAGCTCACACATGTAATCCCAGCAATTTGGGAGGCCGAGGTGGGCAGATCACTTGAGGTCAGGAGTTTGAGACCAGCATGGCCAACCTGGTGGAACCCTGTCTCTACTAAAAATACAAAAATTAGCCAGGCGTGATGGTGGATGCCTGTAATCTCAGCTATTCAAGAAACTGAGACAGGAGAATAGCTTGAACCCTGGTGGCGGAGGTTACAGAGAGCTGAGACCACTGTAATCCAGCCTGGGCAACAGAGTGAGACTTCATCTCCAAAAAAAAAGGTTGAAAAATCATTTTCCCCAGAATTTTGAGGGTCTTTTGTTTTGGCATCAGCGTTATTGGGAGTGCCATGCCATTTTGCTTCCTGAACTTTTTACTCCTTTCTACATAAACCGCAGGATCTTCTCTCGGTGTTCTGAAATGTCACAGGGATGTGCTGTGATGCAAGTCTTTTTTCATCTCTTTTCCTGGCATACGGTGTCCCTTTCATCTGAAAATTCATGTCTTTCATTTCTTGAAAATGTTCTTACATTATCTATTTAATTGTTTCTTTCCTTCTGTTTTTTATCCTCTGTTTTCTGAAACTCCCTTTAGTCTAATGTTGTACATCCTGGAATAACCTCTAATGTTCGAAT
The DNA here is from genome assembly GCF_002776525.5 of Piliocolobus tephrosceles. Lineage (NCBI taxonomy): Eukaryota > Metazoa > Chordata > Mammalia > Primates > Cercopithecidae > Piliocolobus > Piliocolobus tephrosceles. The sequence continues at coordinate 1,531,413 of NC_045444.1, read as the reverse complement.
TTCTTTTTCCTGCTTTTCATTCCGCTATTGTTTATTCTGCTGAGAGATTCCTAGTCTTTATCTTCCAACCCATCTATTGCATGTTGAGTTGTGGTTATCATATGTTCCATTCCTAAGCCCCCTTTCTTGTTTTCCCAGCACTCCCTGTTGACAGCATCCTGTTTGTGTCTTGTAGATGCGACCTTTTATCTCTCCTACGGAGTTCCTTAGAGTTGTTTTGTTCAAGTTCCTTCTGCTTCCTGTATGGTCTGTTTCCTCTGAGTTCCTTTTCTCTGATTGTTTTGGTCTTTGTCTTTTATGTAATAAGACGTTGGTGACCTTGGCTGTCTGTTCCTATTTAAGGATGAATCACTTCAGAGCCGGCTAATGGCTGTCGGGGGTGTGGGGCTTGTCTTTCAAGGGACACTGGGCTGGAAGTCTTGGAGGGTCCCCCCGTGGCTATCTATAGGCCTTTTGTCTGGGGCTGTTCAGTTCCTCTAGAGAATCCTTTCATCTCCAGCCTGCAGTGGCAGGGAGGCGGGCAGAGGGTAGAGGGTTGGGGTAGGGGTAGAAGCCTGTTCAGTAGAGGCCTGAAAACTGAGTGGCCCTGGGCCTGGGGCTTTTACCATTCAGCTTGAGCATGTCCGTTAGAAATAGAATCTGATTTAAGTATTTCTGCTTAAAAAAAAAAAAAGAATCTGAGCCATACATCAAGCTTAAAATTTTCTGGTAGCCACAATCAACACAGTAAAATGAAACAGGTGGTATTTGTTTCAATAATCTATTCTGCTTAACCCAACGCAACCAACATAGTATCATTTCAATGTATAATGAATATAAAAATTGGTAATGACATATTTTACATTCTTTTTTTTTTTTTATTGAGACGGAGTTTCTCTCTCGTCACCCAGCGTGGAGTGCAGTGGTGCAATCTCGATTCACTGCAATCTCTGCCTCCTGGATTCAAGCGATTCTCCCACCTCAGCCTCCTGAGTAGCTGGGATTACAGGCATAAGCCACCACGCCTGGCTAATTTTTGTCTTTTAATAGAGAAGGGGTTTCACCCTGTTGGCCAGGCTGGTCTCGAACTCCTGACCTCAGGTGATCTGCCCCTCCTCGGCCTCCCAAAGTGCTGAGATTACAGGCATGAACCACCGCGTCTGGCCATATTTTACATTATTTTATTTGTACTAAGTCTTCAAAATCTGGTATCTATCTTGCACTTAGTGCACAACTCAGTAGGGACCAGCCACATACCAGGTGCTCAAGAGCCACCTTGAGTGCTGGTGTAGACCATCACTCCATTCCTGCTCAGCTGAGCACCCCTCCGGCCCTCTGCTGGGCTGCAGCCCTGTTCTCCTTGGCTCAGTTTTTGCAGAGAATAAACTATCGGAAGTTAACTATTGGGTCTCGTGAGGGTAGTGCTGGTCGCCTGGGGTGCTTATCTGTTTCTTATCCAGACTTCAAACCATCCTATTGCCCCAGCCCCACCCTGCCACCTGCCTCCTGGGTACCAAGTGCCCTGGCCCTAGAGCATCCTTGGGTACTTCCCCAGCAGCACTGCCCCAGACAACACTTCTGTTTCAGCTTCCTCTGCTCGGGACATCAGCTGCCACTCCTCTGCCAACCTTCTGTGTGCCTAAGCCTGTTGCCGTCTCTCCTCTCCTCTGCCCTTCCTTCTCAGGCTTTGTCCTTATAGGCTTTTACCATTTCTATTTCGTTATTATCATTTTACAGGAGCTTCAGGGCAAGTAGGGATAAATGTATAAGTTCAGTTTGCCATGTTTAACTACAAGTCAGGAAATGTTGTTGTATTTTCTCTTCTAAATTCTTGTGGACTTGATCTCATCTCTAGTCCAAAATATATTTTTGTTTAAACATGACAGTGATGGCTTACCTTAGCCGTTAAATGGCCAAGCTTTTTACAAGCCAATATTTGAATAAAATCAACGTTTCTTTCGAGAGCTGTGTCTACCCCTTCTCCGCTTCCTCCTCCCCGTTGCACATGGCCAGGTAGATCGCAGTATGGGAAGGGGGATCTACCAGCTGCCTCCATAGGTCCACGAGCCTGCCCAGGAGTCCCAGCCCCTCTATACTTTGCAGTGGTCCTCTGGAGTCCGGCCTGGGTTACCAGGAGACCCCTAACACCAAGTGACCTTTGGGATCCTTTTGATTCTGCCGTAGTCCCCAGGGCATGCCCAGCACCCTTGAGGCACATGGCACCACATTTATACAAGATGGCACAAGATGGCAGAGGGGTTTCTGTGGAAACCAGATCTTGGCACCTGCTCAGTAGCTGGGCTGGGGTAACCGATTGTCCTGTTCTCATATGTGTGTTGAAAATTGAGTCCTCTCTCCTCTGCCCCTCCCTTTATTTTTAATCCTCAGGTTCTCCAGCCATTTTTGTTGCTTTGTGGGCTATTGCCAGACACTTTCTGGAAGACGCTGGGTAAGCTGATGGAAGGAGGATAACCAGAATGTCTCTGACATCGTCCAGCTTTTCAAACAGCATAGTTACTTCTTTGGCGCGATCTAGAAAAGGCCTTTTTCTCAAAATAGAGGCCACAGATGAGTTCCCTGGACTAATGCCCACTGCTTCCCAGGTGTGAGTTTCCAGGTGGGCTGAGCAGCCTTGGCCATGCCTGCACCTTCCTGGCCGTCCTGTCTTCTTGCTCCTGTCTGCTCTGTGTGTGGGTCAGATGCCAGACAAGAGCTACGGGGCTCCAGGCAGGTGTTGCTCCATGGAGGAAGCTCAAGGAAGGGCCAGCCCAGCTTTTTCTTCCTCCTGGGATCTCCCTCCTGGATGCCTCTCTCCCCTGGGTGTTTAGGAGCCCTGCAGAGCCAGGCTCTAAAGAAGTCAGGCATTGAGGGTAGCAGTGAGCCCAGGGGATGCACCTGGGAGTAGGTACATGGAAGCAAGCTTGAAAGAAGCTGGGGAAGAGGAGAGGCAGCAGGGCAGCATGGGAGTTGATTTCTCAGGAGCATAATGACACAACCGGGCCAATAAGTGGATGAGGTCAAATGAGACATCCAGGTGTCTATAGTCCAAATTCAGCCAGAAATCATTGCTTCAAAGTAATTTTTGTATTGGGTGAACTCACTTTTTTTAAAGGTCTGGATTTTCGGTTTGTCTAGAAAAAAAAATGGAGAGGTCCTTTAACATGTTCCACTTTTCCTCGTGGAAAAATGAGCTGGAGCAGAGCTGTGGCTGTCTTGGACAGGGCACATACTCCCCAGTTTGCTAAGTACCCTCCAGGCCTGATGTCCCGGGATCCTGAGGTCGCATGTCAGCCATCCATCACTTCCCTTACTGATGTCATCTTCCTGGCCTCTGTCGGTAGCTGAGTTTGCCACCGTACTCGCTGGTGAATTCTGACAGTGAGCTAACTTTTGGATCTGGGAGTCTCCCAGCTCTCAGGTTCTCGCAGGGAGACAGGTGGCCATTCCCTCAGCCCCAGCAGTGCTCCTGGGTGGCAGGAGGGGCGGGGTTCTAATGGTACTGGGCACACCACTGCAGGGGCTCAGTGCCGCAAACATGGGTCCTTCATACCAAGGGCCACCTCAGGGAACATGTCCTTGCTGGTCAGCCCAGCTCCCACTCGTAACCGTGCCCAGCTGTCCCTCCTTTAGGTGCTGGGACATCAATGCCAACGCATCCATCTGGTGGATCATTCGTGGGCCTGTGATCCTCTCCATCCTGGTGAGTGGCCCTCCTCTCCCGAGCTGGGGATCAGTGGGAGAGACGGAAATGGTGACCAGCCCACAGGGGCAGAGGGCGGAGGGACAGGGCTCCCTGTAGGTGCCAGGAGGGATAAACCACAGTGTTTGTGAGGTTGGTAAGCAGCGTGGGGTGTGGAAGCTCTGCCCCCTACAGAATGTCGGGGAGTGGGATGAGGGGTAGGCTGGAGGCAAGAGCCTGCGAACCTGGTTCTTTCCCACAAGCAGCAGCTCAAGTGTGGTGAACAGAGCTCCTTGTTCTAAACTGGCTGGCTCCCATTGCCCTGAAATTCCACCTTCGCTGGTTCAGACCTGTGGGCCTTGAGCATTTTTCTAGGGATTTGCTCGTTAACCTGGGATGAGTCGCTAAGCTGAGATCTGAAGAGGATGGGAGTGCAGACTGGGGAAGCTCAGTGGGGCCATGGTCTTGGGACTTTCCAATGCTGTGAGTGGGTTCAGGCCTGGAGGGGCGGCCCCGGGAAAGAGATGCTGGGTGGCCATCTTGGACAGGAGCTTGCGGGTGTCAATCCTGGTGGCCCTTTCGAATCACCTGGAAGTTTTTTTTTTTTTTGAGACGGAGTCTCGCTCTGTCGCCCAGGCTGGAGCGCAGTGGCCAGATCTCAGCTCACTGCAAGCTCCGCCTCCCGGGTTTACGCCATTCTCCTGCCTCAGCCTCCCGAGTAGCTGGGACTACAGGCGCCCGCCACCTCGCCCAGCTAGTTTTTTGTATTTTTTAGTAGAGAAGGGGTTTCACCGTGTTAGCCAGGATGGTCTCGATCTCCTGACCTCGTGATCCGCCCGTCTCGGCCTCCCAAAGTGCTGGGATTACAGGCTTGAGCCACCGCGCCCGGCCCTTACCTGGAATTTTTAAAAAAATACTAATAGCTAGTGATTCTATTTCTTTTTCTGGCAAGAGGCCTGGGTAGTGATCCCCAGGCGATTCTGCTGTGTCCAGGGTAGAGTCCTGTAGCGCAGCCCATGGGTATGGTTCAGCACAGGGGGACAGATGAGGGAAGGCATATGGGGACACATGGGAATCATCTCGTGGATGGAAGCAGTCCCTCGGCTGGAAATAACGACCACACGGACAGCTCAGGGATGCCCAACGCTGCAGAACCAGTTGAAAGCAAATGCCCTGTGCAGGCTCGCTGGCGTGGGGTAGGGGGAGAGGGCACAGGACAGGGCCCCTTCTCTTCCAGTAGCTGCCTGGGTGGCATCTTGGGATTGGTTGAGAGGAGGGGGCCATTCCATGACAACCTTCTTTTTTTCTTTTATAATTATATAATCTGAGCAAAAAATGCAAAATACAAAATGTTTGTTTTGGTTTTACTTTTTGAGACAAGGTCTCACTCTGTTACCCAGGCTGGTATGCAACGGCGCAATCATGACTCACTGCAACCTCCACCTCCTGGGCTCAGGTGACCCTCCCACATCAGCCTCCAGAGTAGCTGGGACTACAGGCTCCCACCACCACACCCAGCTAATTTTTTTGTGGAGATGAGCTTTCACTGTGTTGCCTAGGCTGGTCTTGAACTCCTGGACTCGAGTGATCTGCCTGCCTTAGCCTCCCAAAGTGCTGAGATTGCAGGCGTGAACCACTGTGCCTGGCACAAAATGTATTTTTTAAAAAGGAAAAAAAAAATCATTCATCATTCTCCCAGCTACATATATGTTATGACCATGTGTTTTCCTTCCTATCTTTTTCTTTGAGCAGACATATTTTTCTTTTTCAAAAGCCTTAATTAGGTTTTTGTTTGTTTGTTTGTTTTTCACTTAGCAATAGATGTGTACTTTCCTATTTCATGTGGAATTCCTTGAGAAACTGATTTGCCATGGCTTCATAATATTCATGCCGGAGGCTGTTTCCTCATTTAGTTAAGCCAGCCCTGCTGTTATTCTGGGACTTGGACAGCCCAGCCTAGGACAACCCTGGATGAAGGACAGCCAGCTCCAGTGTCCGGGGCTGGTTTCAGAGGACTGTAGTTTATTCAGCAATTGAGGATGTTGGATGAGCACTCTTGATGCAAAATATCTCCCTATCAACCTAGCATGCGGCCTGGAATTGTACTATTTAAAAATAGACTCATTCTTGGGACCTTAAAGATTTCTTTTCTTTTCTCTCTTTCTTTCTTTCTTCCCTCCCTCCCTCCCTTCTCTTTCTTCCTTTCTTCCTTTCTTTCTTTTTTGCCTTCCAGTGCTCCCTATTAAATTAAATACAACTCTAAGGCAAACAAAATTAAACTAAATAGCCTTAATGAGCTGTCAGCATGCATAGCCAGCTTACAATAAGTTGCAGAGAAGCAGGGTTCCCCGAAAAGCAGTGCTGGGCCAGGAGTCCTAGACAGCCACTAATCCTGTGTCTTTTGGCAAGCGTTCCCAGGCCCCAGGCTGCTTGTGTGAACAATGCGGGTGTGTGACTGGGTCATTCCACTGATCCCTGTTTCTGTAAAATGGAGCAGGTGGGTGAGGGAGAGAGAGATGCTACCACGTGGGCAACTTCCTAATGTTGTTGGCACTGGGCATTGGGGTTGGGGGAGGGGACACCAAAATGAATAAAAAGACTGTGTTCCTGTCCTTCAGAAACTGGCAGTTGAGTTGGCAGATAAGTAGGCACATACATGTTTGACAGACACATGCATTTGAGCTTTTAAGATATTTTTATCTCCCAATCATAATTGGTAAGAAAAAAAGAAAACTATATTATAAGTGCTCTTAAACAGTGATATTATCCCTAAATACAGTGAATCAGGAAAGGGAAGTAATCAAGGGTGGCTTCTTGAAGGTGGCGATTGAGCTGCAAACTGGTCCTCACACCAGCAGCTTCAGAGTCACCTGGGAGCTTGTTAAAAATAATAATTCTTGGGCCCCATGCCAGACTTACTGAACTATAGCCTATGGGGTTAGAGCCCAGCAATGGGTACCCTAAACTTTGAGAACCACTGCTATAAAGTCAGTCAGCTTTGGCATTGTATTACCTGGGAGCTTGTTAGAAATGCAGAATCTCACGTCCACCCCAGACCTGCATTTTAACAGCATCCCCAGGGGCGTCCAATGCTCTGCCAGGGTGAGTGATCTGCCCTGCAACTGAGCAGACCTTAGAGCTCCTGCAGCCCAGGGTAAGAGGGAGTGCTGCCTCCAGCCATGGACTCTCGACAGTGTTTCACCAGGACTGGGGGTGGGGAGGGGAGGCGAAGGGCGGGCAGCAGTGGTGAGCCATCCTGGCTGTGATGTCTGCAGTGTCCTCTCTGCCCTCAGGTCCAGGGGGCAGGGCCAGGAGAGGTGGCTGGAAAAGCAAGATACCTTCAGCTCCACCTCTGCCTTGTGTTTTGCAGATTAATTTCATCCTTTTTATAAACATTCTAAGAATCCTGATGAGAAAACTTAGAACCCAAGAAACAAGAGGAAATGAAGTCAGCCATTACAAGTAAGTGAAGGGCGAAGACTGAGGCATGGTCAGTCAGCAAGCATTTACTGAGCACCTACTGTTTACTCAACTGGTGCTAGCTATTGGAGATGGAGGAAAAGTTGCAGACCTAGACCTAAGAAGTTTACCAGGTACATGGGGGCGGTTGGGGGGAATGGTCTGACTGCAGAGCTTCAGACACTGTATGGGGGTGGAAACATTAAGACATCTCAGGCAGGAAGCCCGAAGGCAGAGAGATCTTACCCTTGGGGCAAGGCTAGGGAGTCTCCACATGGGCTTTAAAGACTGAAATTCACACAAATGTGTGTAGGACCAGTATGTGTATTTTTCAAAGGAGGATGACCTTCGGTTTCATCAGATTTTAGGGAAGTGTGTGATCCAAAAATACTTAAGACTTCCAAATGTTAGAGAGAAATATGTTTGTTTTCTAGGGCTTCTGTAACAAAATATCACAGACTAGGTGGCTTAAACAGCAGATACGTATTTTCTCAGAGTTCTGGAGGCTGAAAGTCCAAGATCAAGGTGGCGACAGGTTTGGTTTCTTCTGAAGCCTCTCTCTTTGGCCTTTCTGGCTGTGTCCTCACAGGGCCTTTGCTCTGTGTGTGGGCATTCCTGATGTCCCTTTGTGTGTCCATATTTCCTCTTCTAAGGACACCAGTTGATCGATTAGGCCCCACTCCACCCTCGTTTTAACTTAGCCTCCTCTTTCAAGACCTTTCTCCAAATGCAGTCACATTCTGAGATACTGGGGGCTAAGGCTTCAGTGTAAAAATTTGGCAGTGGGTGTGGACATAATTCAGCCCATAAATAATATTAAAGACAAATTAGTGGCCAGGCGCGGTGGCTCATACCTGTAATCTCAGCACTTTGGGAGGCCAAGGTGGGCGAATTACCTGAGGTCAGGAGTTCGAGACCAGCCTGGTCAAGATGGTGAAACCTCGTCTCTAGTAAAAATACAAAAATTAGAGAGGCATGGTGGTGGGCGCCTGTACTCTCAGCTACTTCGAAGGCTGAGATAGGAGAATCGCTTGAATCCGGGAGGCAGAAGTTGCAGTGAGCTGAGATCGCGCCACTGCACTCCAGCCTGCGCAACACAGCAAGACTCTCGTCTCAAAAAGAAGAAAAAAACAAAACAAAAACAGGACAAATTAGTGTCCCCCAGAGACCTTCTCCACGGTGTTTTGTGTTTGAGAATCTGGCAGTGGCTTGGATTACCTGGTGTCAGATTCCTGGGGGCCTGGGATGAAGTTGCCAGGTAAAATACAGGATGCCCAGTTACATTTGAATTACGGATAAACAACAAATCGTTTTTCAGTAGTTATACCCCCACACGGTGTCCACTGTTTATCTGAAATTCAAGTTTAACTGGGGATTCTGTATTTTTGTTTGCTAAGTTTGGCAACTCTGACCTGGGAAGCAAATACAAGAATTTATCCTTGTAGATATTTATTATCTAGCAAATGAGAAAGCCGGCTTTGTTTATATGATGTTAGACATAGAGTAGCAGTGATATAGGCACGTAATTTATAAAGTTAATGGTTTAGGTACCGATTTTTTTTTCTTTTTACTGATGGAGTTGCATGATCAGAAAGTTTGGGGCTTTTCCATGAGTCAAAAATTGTTGTATCTGAGTGATAGATATGTGGGAGTTAGAAATTTTCTAAATAAAAAATGAAAACAGAAAAGTGTGGGGCACTGCTAGCCAGCCTCAGCAGTCAGTCCCGAGCTGGGGAGTGGCACAGCTGTTTGCCCGCAGCAGGAGAAGGGCACGGGGAGGCAGAGGGGAGGCTGCAGTCTCTGTGTGTCCCCAGGCGCCTGGCCAGGTCTACTCTCCTGCTGATCCCCCTCTTTGGCATCCACTACATTGTCTTCGCCTTCTCCCCAGAGGACGCCATGGAGATCCAGCTGTTTTTTGAACTGGCCCTTGGCTCATTCCAGGTAAGCTTCCGGGACTGGGGCTGCCTGCTGAAAAGAGGAGTTCTCTCTGTGCTTAGGGAGAAGTGGAGGGCATAGAGACAGCGAGCCAGATGCCTTATCTGGCGGAGACCCAGGGGAAGAAGGGGTCGGACCTGACAGTGCTACAGGTCCCTGAGAGGGACCCCTGGTCTCTCAAATGGAAGTGGGAGATAAAACTAAGACAGAGAGACTGACTTCAGGGAAAATAAAAAGGAAAAGTAGCCCCAGTACACTATATTGTACAACTCTCAATAGCATACGCATGGTCAAAATAACGTAAGCGCAGATGGCTGAGTCATCAAACACTGAGGCTGGGAAGTCCATAGGAAATGCCTTAGACTGAAAACTCCTCAAGTAGCGACATCAGCGTAATTTTTAGGAGCAGTTAAGAGAGTTCCAAGGAGTAGTCGCATCTGAGGAACAGGAAGTGAGGGTGGGGTGTCAGGAGGCTGCTGGTTCTGTAACAGGAATCCTTTGATTCTCTGAAACCATGTGCATATGCAAATTATTAAAACTAAAAACTGACTTTAAAAAAAAAAGTTAGGTGGAAAATCACTTACCTACTAATTCAACAAGGTGTTGTGAAGTTAAAAAAAAAAACAACAACAGTAAACATGTTTGGACAGAGGGAGCCTGAACATGAATCCCAAACTTCACAATGCCGTTTTTCTATTTACTCATAGCTATTTCCTTCCAAAAATAATGCAGTGTTGCTTTTGGGAAAAACATACAAAGGACAAAAAATAAGTAGATGAAGGATCAGTGAGAAAAAGAATATGCAACTGCCTGGGTTGCTACACAGAAACAAATACGATAAACTTCTATACAGGAGGGAGAGATGGGTCGTAAGTGTGGTAGGGAGCTTCCCAGTAGCCAAAGCAAAGACGAAACAATTGTTTCAGGATTTCTCATATCCATAAGACAAAATCAAACTAATGGCCAGGAGAAGCCAGTGATTATAGGCTCTAGGGCCTGAGACAAAATTCTCCCAGTTGGTTTTTTTAAAGAACTTAGTCCTTAATAACATTTCCACAGTAGGGCGAGACTGTCCAGCCAAGCCTTCAATGGGGTGGCCTCGGCCTGTGAGTAGGGGCTCAAACCCTCCCCTCATCCCCAGAGCTCTGTTCAGGGTAGGGTCTTCCTGTTACTTAAAGGTTCTAGGGAGCATGCATCACTGGGGACCCACCGAGTGGAGTCAGGTCTTGCCCTACCCACACCTTCAGACCACACCCTCCTCTAAGCTGGCTCTGCCCAGTAGCCTGTCAGTGCCCCAGACCTCCAGAGAACTCAGCCTCCGGCTTAATCCAGGATTCTTTTCCTCTCGGCCTAGGGGCTAGGGAGCTAGCTTTCCCCACCACTACTCTTGTAACGTCCAGGGAGGCTGGGCACACGATGGCCTATGTAGCAGGTAGAGGATCTGAGGACCAGTCGGGTGGAAGGACTTGACCTGGCTCAGAAAACGGACCATGCTGAGAGCTTGCACCGGGGTCTGCCTGGCCATGGACAGAGACTTCCTGTCCCTCAGAGTTGGGGGCTAATGGTTGGGACTGTGGACTACCTCCCTGGGAAAATGTCTCGTCAAGAGAAAACCAAAAGCACTTTTCTGATGTTCTCATAGGAATGTTGTTGAAGGAAAAGGATCTTTTAAAGTTTTATAAATATATATGTGTGCATATATATTCTTATATATACACATAAAAATGTCTTTCATATACGAAAGTGAAGAGAGTAGGACAATGAACCCCATTACCTATCCCCAGCCTCAGCAGTATCCACTGTCTTGTTTCATCTCTGTCCCTACCTACTACCCCCATCGTTTTAAGTAAATTCAAAACATCATGTTATTTCATCTGCAAACACTTTAGTATGCATTTCTAAAAGGCGGGGCTTAAGAAGAACACATACAACTGTAATAACACCATCACTGTCCCATACTCTTTAAAAGTATATTTACGGCCGGGCACGGTGGCTCACGCCTGTAATCCTAGCACTTTGGGAGGCTGAGACAGGCGAATTGCATGAGCCCAGGAGTTTGAGACCAGCCTGGTCAAGATGGTGAAACCCTGTCTCTACTAAAATACAAAAAATTAGCCAGGCATGGCGGCGTGTGCCTGTAGTCCCAGCTACCTGGGAGGCTGAAGCAGGAGAATCACTTGAACCTGGGAGGTGGAGGTTGCAGTGAGCTGAGATCGTGCCACGGCACTCCAGCCTGGGTGACAGAGTGAGACTCCATCTCCAAAAAAAAAAAAAATGTATTTACTCTTTCTGATTGTATAAATAATGCTTGCTTATTGTGAATAATTTGGGAAATAAGGAAAAGTTTTTTTAAAAAAGAAAAATAATAAGAAAAAAAAAAAATCTAGGGCCAGGCGCGGTGGCTCAAGCCTGTAATCCCAGCACTTTGGGAGGCCAAGACAGGCGGATCACGAGGTCAGGAGATCGAGACCATCCTAGCTAACACGGTGAAACCCTGCCTCTACTAAAAATACAAAACAAAAACTAGCCGGGCGAGGTGGCGGGCGCCTGTAGTCCCAGCTACTCCAGAGGCTGAGGCAGGAGAATGGTGTAAACCCGGGAGGTGGAGCTTGCAGTGAGCTGAGATCCGGCCACTGCACTCCAGCCTGGGAGACAGAGCCAGACTCCGTCTCAAAAAGAAAAAGAAAAAAATAATCTAGGGCCAGGCGCGGTGGCTCAAGCCTGTAATCCCAGCACTTTGGGAGGCCGAGATGGGCGGATCACGAGGTCAGGAGATCGAGACCATCCTCGCTAACACGATGAAACCCCGTCTCTACTAAAAAATACAAAAAAACTAGCCGGGCGAGGTGGCGGGCACCTGTAGTCCCAGCTACTAGGGAGGCTGAGGCAGGAGAATGGTGTGAACCCGGGAGGCGGAGCTTGCAGTGAGCTGAGATCCGGCCACTGCACTCCAGCCTGGGCGACAGAGCAAGACTCCGTCTCAAAAAAAAAAAAAAAAAAAAAATCTAGAATCTCATAACCCAGAAATAACCTCTGTTAAAATGTTGGTGTGTTTACTTCTGTCTCTTTTCTGTTCCCAAAGACACACACACACATAATTGGGATCATGATGTGTATGGTTTTGTATCTTGCTTGTTTTGTTTAATTCTCTATCATGCCCATCACGAACATTTCTTCATGTCATTAAAATTCTTCAAAGTCTTCATTCTTAATGATCGCAGAATCACGGTGGAGATTAGTAAACTTGCTGGCTTGTGTGAGATCTGCCCTATATACCCTGGAGCACAGCTAACTCCTTCCTCTGAACAGTGAAAATGTGTCCTTGGACCCCAGGGCAGCGGAGGCCAGGCAACCCTAGCCCATGCAATGGGCAGCACCCTCGGCCTGCTCGTGGCTCTGGGCCGAGCACACAGAGCTCCAGGCATGCCTAAACCCCTCCGTGCCTCAGTTCCCTCACGTGTAAGGTGAAGGTCCTCCCACCTGACTCCAAGGGCTTTGGTGAGATTAAATGAAGCACCTGGGACCTACAATTACTCAGGCCTAGCTGTGCTCCGATCTAGGTCTGTTTTATTTCACAGCCTGCCTTGAAATGCTTTTCACTCCCTCTCTGACAGTAGTTCCCAGACCATGATGCCTGTTTGTTGGAACTGTCTGGGGATCTTTAAAAGCTGCTGATGCCCCCAACTACTGGGATCTGGGGAGTGCAACATGGACAGACGGTCCCAGGTGATTCTAATGTGCAGCGAAACTTGGAAACCAATGCCCTGAGTGTTTCTGCCCCTCAAATAGTCCCCAGTCTTTGTGGCAGTCGTTGATACCTGATATTCTAAAGCAAACCCTTCCAGCTTCGCCTCTAACTCTTTTTAAAATGCCAATATCCCTGAGAAGTTGTACATATTAAGCCCACCATCGATGAGCCGATTCATCACCCTTTGAGGTCCTTTCCAATAGCTACAGGCAGGCCTGGGTGGGACTAGGGAGGAGGCGTTGGGCCATCTGAGGTCAGGCCTCTGTGTGGGGAGGACAGGCCCGTAAGGGAGAGAAGGGTGGCCTGAGGTGGGTCCCTGAGAAAGGAGAGGAGCAGGGTGAATACACCGCAGAGACACCGCTTCCTGCTCACCTGTAGGCCTCTTAGGCTCCAAGCAGGCACCCCAGCCTGCTTGGAGTCCCTCCCCTGACAGAGCTCCATACCAGGATCCTGGGGGCACCATCAGGAAATCGGGGGCTCCAAATACCAGGGAGAGAGGGTCTTACGGGCACAGACCTCACCACACCAGGGAACATAAAACTCTGAGCATGGAGGTGCACCCACCTGTCCATTAAGCAGGGAGGTCCAGCCCTGCTCACCGCTGGCTGGCTTGGACCTGCACATCGTTTGTTCTGCCTACACATTTGTTTTTCAATTTGAATTAGTTATCTACATTTAAACATATTCAGATTTCCAGCTTATCTTGAAACAAGACCATGCAGGGCCCAGGGTGAGACCCTGGGCCGCCTACACCCCTCCCGGCAGAGTGGGCACACTTCAGGTGCCACCCATCCCCGTGGCTCCCAGGTGAGCTTCCTGAGCCCGGCTGACTGGGTTAGCAGCCCCTACTGACCTGTCCCTGACACCACATGTGTCCGAAAGGGAGCCTACCCTTGGCTGCAAGGAGTTCACAGTTTACGCTGGATGAGCCAGCACAGCCAGGGGCACCGTGGGAAGCCCACAAGAGGTAGCCTAATTCCCAGTGAGGCAAGAGAGGTGGGGAAATGAGCCTGTAGCTGGTGATTAAGAGACCTGGGGAGGGTGCAGCTGGTCAGCTGATTCAGGTCACATGCTGAGCACCTGAGCTAACCCTGCTGCCTCTGTTTGTCTGGCAGGGACTGGTGGTGGCCGTCCTCTACTGCTTCCTCAACGGGGAGGTGAGTAGTCTCGGGTCACCCAGGTACCCAGGAGAGCTCCTAGCCATTGGATTCCGGGTCAGAAGGAGCCACCTGGGAGGGGTGGTAGGAAGGGGGATGGAAAGAGTCAGAGGGACTCCTGGGTATGGTCACAGGGGGCTTGGCCAGTTCTTGTATAAGTCTTAATGGGAGCAACAGAATCACCTGGAGGGCTTGTTAAACCCATGGCTGGACCCTGTTCCTAATTTCTCATTCCACAGAAATAAATTCTGTAGGTCTGGGCTGGAGTCTGAGAAAATGTTTTTTAACAAGCACTCCTGGTGCCGAAGTTGATCTGTTCAGCAAATGCAGGAGGAAAGTTCAGCAGAACCCAGGTTCCTGACTGCCCTGCTGCTTGCTCAATGGGCGATCTCAGTCACTGCCCTGCTCTGGGCCTCAGTCTGCCCATATGTAAAATGGGTAACTCAGAACTGTCTGCAGCTCAATCCTTAGGGACCTCGAGATGAGCACTGACTCCTTGGGAGACTGCATAACTCGCTTTGAGGACTCGAGCCTCACACAGAGCATTTGGGTCAGGACGCCAGGCTCTGGGCATACAGAGCTATGTACTCAACATGAGCTAAGCCTTTCTGTGACTACTGACCATCTATCTGGTTTGTTGCACTTGAATGGGAATGACCTTTGATGTTTCCCAAAAATCAAACATCAAGCCTAGCTTCAAACGTTCAGCTGCCGCAGCTGGCGCTTGTGAAGGAAATTTAGAGTAACTCCCTGGGTCCCAGATAAGTTCTGAGTTTGGGTGGCTTCATGGGAATAAGTATCCACTTGTTCCAAGGTGCACAAGTCCTTTCTTCAGGACACGATGTAATGAGATTGTAGGTGCATGTGCCCAGGAGAGAGGTGACCCTCAGTAACTACTGGACACTGGGGCTGGAAACAGTCAATCCGCGTGGCCTGCAGGCTAGGGGACAGGACAGCTGGGCAGGAGCGGCAGGGCCTGCGTGGAGTCCCCGGGGGCGTGAGCAGGGCTCCAGGCACAGAACTGTCTCCTCCTCCTGGGCTGATGGCTGGTCTCCCGGGCAGGTGCAGCTGGAGGTTCAGAAGAAGTGGCAGCAGTGGCACCTCCGTGAGCTCCCACTGCACCCCGTGGCCCTCAGCTCCTCCTTCAGCAACAGCACCAAGGCCAGCCACCTGGAGCAGAGCCAGGGCACCTGCAGGACCAGCATCATCTGAGAAGCTGGAGCAGGGCCACCCATGGACAGAGACCAAGACAGGTCCTGAGACGGCTGGGCACTGCTGCGGGACAGCGCGTCTTCCCAGCAGGCACCCTATAGTATACCCTCCTTCAGCTGTAGAAGCCCCTTCCCGGGCCTTGGACTCTTCCGAAGGGATGTGGGGCACTGTGGGGCAGGACAAGGGCCTGGGATTTGGTTTGTTTGCTCTTCTGGGAAGAGTTCAGGGGTCCCAGAAAGGGACAAGGAAATAAAGGGTGCCTGGGACGAAATTTGATCTGTATTTGTCCATCCTTTTGCCTTGACACAAGGTGAGGGTGTATACTCTGGCCTGCTCCCAATCCCTTCCTGCAGGAGGAGGGCTCCTCGCTGGTCCCCCAGCTCAGTTACTCAGGGACAAGATTAGAAGGCCCAGCCAATATGAAATGTTTGCCGTCGGCGGATCCTGTCTGTCTCCTGTAACTCACCTGGTTAGTAGCTCTCACCCAAACCTTCAGGACAACAGCTAAAATAATAGGATAAAGTCACCATGGAGGCCAGGAAAGCCCCAGGGCCCCCAGTCCCTTTTACTATCCCCAACAGGGTGTGAGGGGCACACCCGTTTTTCCTGCTCTTTCACACAGATGTCCTCAGCCTGAGGCAGACACAGCAGGAAATGGGGCATGATCGCATTTCATAGAAGACAGGTCCACTAAAGTCCTATGACTTGCCCAAGCTACTAAGCAAAGAGGTGGCGGAAGTTCAGTCCAGGGCCTTTGACTTCAAATGCCCATGCTCCAAGGCTGTGTCTGTGCTCTCCCTGCTGCCCCTCTAAGCCCCTGGGGACTTCAGTCTCACCCTCCACTCTCATTCTCGGTTCCTTTGAATATCTGCGCTCCCTGCCCCCGTGTGAGGATGAAAAAGGACTCAATTTTTGAATGCTTCTACAAAACCAAACCTACTAGTGCTCAGGGGGTAGCGTTCTGGAGAGAAGTAGAGAAACTCCCCTCTGTGTCAAGGAAAAGGCATCCTGCTGGTGGGTGGGTCAGCTCTACTCCTGGCTTTGGGTGACCCTGGACAAGTGCATCCCTCTCTGGGCCCTGACTCCCCACCACCACACATCCCCTCCGCGTGAAGAGACAAGGGGGTTACGCATCCCCTTTGAAACTTGTAGATTGCTCCAGGTTCCCATTTCCCAGGCTAAGATGCCGCCTGTGTGGTTGATGAGCTCCGTACTCCATAAAACCGAGCAATTCACGGAAACCTTTCTGGGATGATCTCCATGGACTCCAGGCATCTTGGTAGTTCAACCTTAAAGTCCATGGCCTTACATCCTACAAAGCAGACTGCTTCATGACTCCATGCATCCTGGAATAAGAATTTTAAAACATCACAATAGAGGTAGGTACAGGTGCTCAGCCCAGACCAGGAAAGGAACCTGCAGCAGTGACAAGAGTGGGGCAGAGACCAAAAACCCATGCAATTGCTGGGAGCCAGAATTCACCAGGTGAGGGAGGGGGAAGGAGTCTGTGTAGAAAGAAATGGGCTGAGGGCAATAACCTCACCTACTTCAATAACCTCACCTACTTCTGGTAGAAAGAGGACTAGAAAGGGAGCACTTTAATGAACAGAAGTACAGATGTGCTGGCAAGGATGGAAATCTCCACTGGTTCCTGGCCCCCTTCACCTCCATGCATCCCCAGCATGGGTGTTAATCATTACCCAGGCTCTCCCTGCTCCCCCTCACCTCCTGCGGAGTCCAGCAGATCTAGAAACCTGCTCTGTGAAATGTGTTCTGGGATTAAAAATGGTGCCCCAAGGCTGTCTGGCCCTCACAGCAGACAGCCACGTGCACACACGGGCCTTGAGGAGGGCTGTGTATTAGCAGTCAGGTGGGTCCTCCTGGGAGGGCTTGCTCAAGAACTCTTCTCAGAAAGAAACCCACCTTAAGGTAGGGTTCTGATAGGCAGAGCTCCCAGAGGGACAGCCAGCTGCTAGAAGCTGGGGCTATCCAGGGTTTGAAAGGTTCAAACAAAGGGCAGGGAGGCAAACCGAGTCAAATGGTTTGAAAACCTACAGTGTGCAGGGCATTCTGAGAGAATCCTGAATTCTGCCTCTCTGGCATGACCAAAGCTAAAGCCAGGGACACACATACAAAGGCCCTTTGAGCTGGTGGAAGAAAGTCCTAGGAACTGATTAGACCCTTTGCTGGAAGAACGATCCATTCTTAATGACCCTGGGAGCCCCAGGGATTCTGCAGCCCCAATCCCAGCACGTATCAGTGAGACACGCGTGAACTATCCTTGGCTGTGCAGCTAGCTCGGGCACCAGTTACGCCGCTGCTTCCAACTCTGTTCCAGTCCAGGGAATAAAATTCAAGAAGGAGCTTTAAAATGTTTTTTTCTTCTTCTAAAATCAACATCTGGCTAGGTCTGTGCAGCTGGTGGCCCTGAGGCACCCTCCTGGCCTCTGGTCCTGCACATCAGCTGCAGAGGTCCCCCGGCCATTTCTGGCTGGCCACCCACAAGTCACTGGCAAAGAGGCAGCCGTTTCAAGGTCCTCGTCCCACCTCAGCCCCACCAGAGGCCACATGTTGGAAAAGTCCCATCTTGACCACACTTTCTTGTAGAATCTGATGTCCCTGGAGGGGGCTAAAATTTCCATGGTCGTTCCCAGGGTTGGGTGATGCTGTTGATGTGAAGGCCGCTGACGGCGTTCAGGAACAAGAGGAAGGAGGCAGTGAATTCGCACCAAAACATCAGGGTGAAGCCGATGAATGTGACTTGGTTCCTGAGGAGGATCACAAAACCCAGGAGCCCCCCGGAGGAGAGGACGAAAGAGACCAGGAGGAGGATGGAACCCAGGACCCACTTGCGCCGTGAGTGTCTGTCCTCGCACACCTGGGACACCATGAGGAGCTCCAGGCCAAAAATGGCGGCCACCACGGCCAAGGCGCCCACGCTGCGCACCAGGCCCATGCCCACGGCCAACCCGGGCACGTGGGCCTGGCCCAGGTCTCTGAAGCAGATCGGTGCACTCAGGTTGGTGGTGATGCAGAAGTGCCAGAGCCCAAAGACGCGGTCCTCAGCCAGGAGCCAGTGCCCGTCACAAATGGAGACCGAGGACAGGACCACAGTCAGGGCCACACACGTGATGATGAGGGTCCGGATGAAGGATTCAAAGAAGGACCGGCGGGGCTGCCTTTGGCCCAAAGGCCTCCGGGCCTGGAAAACACCAGAGGAAGCACCCTGTCAGCCACAGCCCTGCCATGCCCCCAGGAACCTCTGCAGGGAACACCCGAGCCCTCCTTCCCGCTCCACACAGTCCTATTCTCTGCTCCGGTCTCCTGTGAAGCCCGGAACAGACCAGACCCACCGTTTTTGGGGAACGCTTCCACCCTTCTAGACCTGTGAGCATTTGCCATCCAGTATTCACCAGGCACTAAGAGTTCCCTGAGCTTGCTTTCTTTCGTGATCTTCAGAGTGGGTGAGAAGTCCAAACCGACTGACAAATCTGAGTCAGTTCTGAGTTCAGAAAACCTGTCGTGCCTGCCTCCCATGACCTTGAGCATGCAGCCTGCCTCGGTTTCTTTGCACGAAAAACAAGAATACGGCCTGGCAGAGCTGCCAGGGTTGTACCAAGCACTGAGACATTAGCACATCAATACACGGTTCTGTTTCCCTCCATCTGCCCAGGACACACGATTTTGTCCTAACCTCCACCCACCTGATCATCCTGAGCTGTCCACGATCAGCCCAGGACTCTAGGTTATTGCCTTGTTTTTCTTGGTACTGAGAGTGATGTTTGCACCTTGCCCTCAGACTTGTGCGGCCCGTACCCTATCCAGAGCTTGCCAACCCCACTGTCTGCTCCTGCAGCTTCTGGGCATGGGAAGGCCATTGCAGCTCTCCTCCACTTCTGGTTCAGCCCTGGAAGGAGGTGCCCCCACCCCGGTCTCCTGGCAAGCCAGGCTAGGTGTCCAGTGAGGTGTCTCATCTCACAGTTCAAGGACACTGCACCCAAGCCCTGACCCAGAAAGCAGATGAAAGACTTCAGGAACTCTTTACACTGCCCACAAGCCCCTCACAATCCGCTCCGCCTCCCTACCCAACCTCAACTCCCAGCACACTCCCCTCTTCCCATGTCTAGAACTTTCTTTCCTCAGATGACTGGCTCTTCAGCCTGTAGAGGCTCTTCTGCAGCTCCTGCCACCCCGCCAGGACAACACCTCTTCTCCATTCTTCATGTCTCAGCTTAACGTTTATTCCACAGGGAGCACTTTCCTGCCCCCTCAACCCAGAGTCAGGCCCCTCCTGCTATTCTGTGTCAGGCACCTGTTCAAATTCTTCACCATTCTGAGGACAGTTTGTAGTTACATATTATTTTTGTCTCATTCCAACACTGTGTGCTCTGGGAAGGCAGCCCCCGACCACAACACCACATTCTGTGTTTATGCACTGCTGTGTCCCCAATACCTGGGCATTCAGTGGGTGCTCAAGGGAGAGCTGTGAGATAAGTCAAAGGTCGTTTGCAACCACTGTCACTTCCGTCTGAAGCTCCCTTTAAACCGAGTCTCCTGCACAGTCATACATTAAATGACCTGCTTTGAAGTATGTTTAGAAGCTGCCAGGTTACACCTTGATTTGGGAGGTAGACAAAACAGGCACGCGTGACGGTCACTGCTAGGACCCAGGAGAACAGAGCAATGAGGAACACAGGGTGTGTCCTATGCCGTGGGCGAATGGAGGCTTCCTGAGGCAGGTCTGGGCCACTCCTCTCTGTGTGAGACATAAAATAAAGCCCTGCTTCTGGGAGACTCCTGGTCAAAGAGCCCAGCAAGGGTATCTGCTCACGTGCCCCAGACACAGGAGCTACCACTAATTTCAACCTCAGGGGTACAGGAATAAGGATGCAGTTTGCTTTCAGCACCTCTGCCTTAAGTAGGATCCTATTTTATTCTCAAACTTATGAGGTTGATAAAGTAGGAGGCTCCATGGTGGGTGTACGGAGAAGGAAACCATGCGGAGGGCAGGTGACTTGCCCAAGATCACTCACCTAAATCGCAATGAAGTTTGTTATGGCTGCCCAGACAATTGTATGATATACAGGGGGTGGAATCCATTCAGTGAATACATACTGACTAGGGCCTTCTAAGGACAGGGCCTTTGTGCTAGGGGCTCAGTACTGAGCCCTTACAGCCCTCCCCGCGTGGGCTGTAAGCTCCTGGAGGGGAGGGACTGCACTTGGTCTGTCCCAGCACTCTGCCTGGCCTGGCCGGGATTCCAGACATGCCCCAGAACAAAGGGGAGGAATTCCCTGCACCCCATGCCCGGCTTGGTGAGGAGAAGGTGCATGCAGAGGGATGCCTCAAGGGCCATGCCAGAGCTAGGACCAGGTGCTGAGATGAAGGCAGCCTGGGCGCAGTCAAAAACACAGAGCTATACGTATGGGCTGTGCTTCTCAAACTGTGTCCCCTTGCTCCTGGTGGGGCTTCCAGTGCTGAAGCCAGGTGGGCAGGGAAGCTGAGCAGGCTGGCACTACATCCCCTTCCTCACTTCAACCGAACCCTGTACCTGCTCGGGACACTGGGAGTCCAGGAGTCTGTATTGCATTTTATTACACACACAAAACAAACCTACCGGTAAGAAAGAAACCAAAGGAAATTTTGAAAACCTATGTCTACTCCACAAACCATTAGAGGTGTTTGTCCTTGGGCAGTTTCTTCACTTACTGAGCCCTTGGTTTTCTCATCTGGAAAATCAAGTTAATAGGCCGGGCGTGGTGGCTCATGCCTGTGATCCCAGCACTCTGGGAGGCTGAGCCGGGCGGATCACAAGGTCAGGATGGAGACCATCCTGGCTAACGCGGTGAAACCCTGTCTCTATAAAAATATAAAAAATTAGCCAGGCGCGGTGACGGGCGCCTGTAGTCCCAGCTACTCGGGAGGCTGAGGCAGGAGAATGGCGGGAACCCGGAGGCGGAGCTTGCAGTGAGCCGAGATCGCGCCACTGCACTCCAGCCTGGGCAACAGAGCAAGACTCCGTCTCAAAAAAAAAAAAAAAAAAAAA